>NC_030427.2:19103710-19173710 GCF_001660625.3 Ictalurus punctatus | reverse complement strand
GTGTAATTGGAGCGTTCAGCCAAAACGAATCCAGTGACAACATTCCAGCTTGTTGAAGTTTTGTCTTCTCACAGGAAGCTTTGCTGCGCTGAGTGTATACCGAGGTGTCGCGAGTTCAGTCCCAAATGATCGTATTCGCAGCAAACACAATTAACACTTTACACCAAGTCAAAATCTGAGCCAATAACTTCTGAATAAATCTGTGTGTTGCTGAGTATGCACCGTGACGATCGGGGAAGTATTTCAACGTGCTTTAGTTCTTAGTCTTGAAGCACGTTAGAAAAGAACACCTCGTCTACAAAGTGAATCAAATAAACTCCGAATTCACTGGGGAAAAAAACAATAATTTTCACTAATATACGATGGCATTTTAGGGCCACTGTTTAAAAAAATAAAAATAAACAGTATATTTTGAGAAAAGGTTGTAATTTTATTATTATTAGGAAAAACCGGGGGGGCACATTATTTCAAGAATGATGTCATGATACTATGACAGAATGACGCAGTGAAAATAAAGAAATAAAAAATAAAAAAATCTTCTGGTGGATCAGCACCAGATAATTATTAATATTAGAGAATTATGAGACAACCCTGGAAGACATTTTTCATTTCACCACGAGAACCTGGAGGAACTGAAGGAGGAATCGCAGGCAGTATGGATATGACCCTCATGTGTCACGGCACATTAACTCATTATTAAGTTTACGTTTATTGTACGAGGTGTTACGCCATAAAGCGTTGGGCTTCAGGGTCGAGCTTTCCTCTGTACGTCCTCGCTGAAGAGCACGCAGACGTAGTCATCAGTAGCGTTGCGGACGAACCCTGCCTGCGATTTCTCTTCCAGTAAGAGAGACTATAACGTCACCAAATCCTCATCCTCCCTCGTTTTAAACGCAAATGCTTTATGAAGCATTGTGTCCTAACATTGACTCTTTTTTTTTGTTGTTTTTGTTTTGTTTTGTTTTGTTTTTTTTCTCTCTCGTGAATCACAACTTTGTCTGTAGTATTCTGACTTTATTTTCCAAATATTATGAGTTTACTCTCAAGTTGTGTTTGTTTTTTTTGTTTTTTTGGTCTGTTTTTGTTTTTTTCCTCACAATATTCAACTTCTATTCTCGAAATCTTATGTTTTTATTTTGGCCCTAAAACACACCTTTAAAAAAGAACTGCTCTGTTTGTCTAAACCAACTGTTCTGTTCTAAACAATCTGAGCAGCATGTTTGTTTACTTTTCATTATTTCAATAATAAAAATAAAAGTTTTTTTAGTGTGACTGGATGGGGCGGGGACGATTCTGGAGTTTGGTGGGTTCCTATTTTTTGTTCGAGCTCAGCTGTAGACATTGTATTGCAGATAAATTCCTCTTTTTTTTTTCTTCTTCATTTTCTAAACGGCCTATCTGCAGCAGTAAAAGAATCTTAGTGTTACTTTTATTTTTTACTTGTTTGTACACACATTGCAGCCCAGAATTTGTTGTTTGGGAAAAAAAAAAATTCTCCAATGTTCTTTTCAAGCTGCCTCAGCAATGAGTGAGGGATGCTGAGCTTTGTTCACAGAAACTCGAGTCAGATAAAGGGGTGCTTTTGTTATTGTTTTAATCCACTGATGGAAAAATAGTTTGTGTCCAAAGCATGAATATCCTCAGAGCCAATTTTGCGGAGCATGAAAGATTCCTTGACCTAAACACTGAAATATTGGCATTGTTTCAGTGATGTATTCCAGGCACATCTTCCATCTGATCTAGAGGAACGGATACGTCTATGGAGAAATCCCGTATTCGCTCAACATCACTGATGTCTTGTGGCCCATGCAGAATACAACTGAAAACATGAATTTAGTATGAGGACTTAAATAATGTTGATTTGGCTCAGAATTTGTGCACCACTGATCAACCAGGGTTCTTGTGAACACTGTCTCTCCCTCTCTCTCTCCTTCTCTGATATGCTGTGTCTTAAAGTAAGCAAAACTCAAGCAGGGTATGTGTTTGGGGAAAAAAATAAACTATTACCTGCATCTCACTTCTTGTGTTCTCATTATTTCAGACCCCCAATGTCTCCGTGTCAAGCTCTGATCATGTGTTTTCATTTTATGAGTGGGTTACGGCAGAGTTATACCTGCTGGATAGGTGAGTTTACGTTTGATTGTTTTATTCATAACGTGTGTAGAACTTTGGATAGAAGTATTGTCCTAAAAATACCACGGCAAATACAAAAGCATTGTAACATTAAGAATAAGAAATTAAGTGGGAAAGATTACTTTTATTTAACAAGAACAACAACAACAAAATAAATAAAATTATAACTTGGTACAGCTGTAAAGGTTTTGTTGTTACTTTATCAGTCCCTCCGGCATTTGACTATTTTGCAATCGTAGAAATAAACGCAAAATCAAGCAGACTGCAGTATCTGGAGGAGCTTGCATTGTGGTTTTTTTTAAATTATTTTAACTGGCGCTTTTCTGCAGATTTTATATCGAGACACATCATGTGACGTCATCACAATGTGCATTCAGCCAAAACCCTCTTCAATTCATGTGTCGAACATGAGTACAGCTAATAAGTTTCATTCACCAACACACATCACCGTGAAGGAGCATGCACTACATTTTCAACTTTGCAATTGCAATTTTGCCAATTCAAGCAGTTTTTCACAAAAAAAAAACTCCCAAGTTGCATCGGAAATTTTGAAAAAAGCCACAGAAAATTACAATCGCAAAAAAAAAAACCTCCACAAAATCCTGTACGGACTTTATATTATATAGTATATGAAATTCTATACATAAATATATATTGATATATGAAATAAATAAATATAATAATTATATATTAAAATATTAATTAAAATAATTTAAATTTTTCAAGAATGGGTCCGGAATTCTGGAATTAAATTGTTGTACCACAAAGAAATGGTGCTGGGTTCGTGACAAAGAATTTCTCCTTAATTCACAAAATGGTTGAGAGGAACTGCTACTGCCTGTGAGTGGGCGGGGATAGGGATCACTAGAAGTGTACATTTAGGTTTTTAACAGGTGTCCGGCGCGTTTCTCACCTGTACTAGATAAATGTTGATTAATAACTCATTACAAATCACTCAACGGATATATATTGAAGAGGTCAGGGATTCCAGAATCCACCCTTCACAACAAAGCTTCATTCAGAGGAGGAAAGGAACTACAGGTCATCAGTGATTAAACAATGTGTTTAATTATAGACATGAAAAGCACAGTGGTGCTGTATTAGTTTAGGCGAAATGTTTGTTTATTTTTATGGTTTGGATGGAGATCAGATTACATTTTGTGTAATTAATTCAGAAAATGTTTTCTTATAACTGTATATTATTCATCTGTTATTAATTATGTAGTAGACCTAATTGTCTCAATAGCAGTAACATGGCACCATTTATTTGTTGCACTTACTCGTTACAGGTAACATACTGTAATATTTCTGTGATTTAGTTACAGCTACTACAGCTTTTATTGCAGTTTAGTGTTAATCAAGATATTGACAATTACAAGCCTTACATAATTACTGGCACCCTCCTTTCTACTGAGCAACAATTGAAATATGAAAGTAATAACATGTAATATGTTATATTTTGAGCTCAAACATACATTCATTTTCATTGTATGATTTTTAAAATAAATTTAATTAAATGTTTTTATTTATTTATTTATTTAAGTAGCGCAATTTCTTTCTACAAATTAACTAGTTTGAAAATTATGGCTGTGAAGAGAATAACGGCATGGAGTTTATTCCTGTAAGGTCTAACAAGGCTAAGCATTTCTGTGTTGATTTAGAAATATGTTTGACCTATTATCATCTCCTCAACCTTCTGGCAGAGGCAGCCAGGTTTTTTGTCGGAAAATTCCTGGTAAGTAGCAGAATTCATGATGCCATCAATTTCCACTCAGCCCTTGAGTGGTGCAACAGAAAAGTTGGCCCATTTTCCCACCATTTTCTTCCCATGAGATCAAAATTGGCCGCGCTCACTGGGTGGGAGGGATTTTATTGTTTCTCTACCCTGTCAATCACAGAGACACTAGCCAATTGTTGGCAGCAGTAAGCTCGTGTAATGTGGAAAGGGATAGATAGTGCTTTCCTCAGCGTGTGTTCAGATGTCCTTTGACATAGCATGAGAAGCAGTTGAAAAGAAGTGGTGGCTGGTTATAAGTGTCTCCAAAGAAGCATGTGCTAGCCTTCACACTCACTGGTTGATAGCTGGCATGTAATGGGTTGGGAATTTCCAAATACCCAAACTGCAAGAAAATGGACAGTGTTCTCATCATGAGTTCAATACCTGGTAAATTTCCAACAGTTTCTGGCATGTGAAATGGTTTTTTATGGCCCTAATTATGCCTAATGGTATTTTTTTAACATTTACGGCATTTCGCCCTTATCCAGTGCTTTGAAGTCTCATCAATGAATACATCCTGATACTGGTTCACTTGGTCACGGAATAAGAATACCATCAGTCTTAAAACTCTGGGAGGTAATATAGGTAATTTTTTTAAAATATGAAAAGTGCTAATTTAAGTACTTTAGGAAGAGGTAGGTCTTTAGTTTGAAGACTGTCAGTGACTCAGCTGTTCAGACATCTAGGTGCCAGAACAGAGAAGAGTCTTGATGCATGCCTTCTCTGTACCCTGATTAAAATTTCTCTGTTTTTTCCATGTCAATAGAGGACATTATAATATATAGTTTTTTGGAAATACTTCAACATATTCAAGCATCATAAACTGTTCGATGGTATCACTTTTTCACTGGAAAAAGTTTTTTTTTTAAATAATAAAAACCACATATCCACTTTAAACACTTCTGCCTTTAAACTGCAATGGTCACTGTGAGTCTCCACTGGTAATTTCTTGCCTTCTATTGGTGGCATGTTATGTCTAGTGGATACCATTAAAAACTGGTAATGGTTTTAATGGTTAACTGATGGTTTGTAATGGTATTTATGGTGGAAACCATTAGAATTTCTGTGATGGTTTGTATTGTTTTTTTCAGCAGGGGTCAGTGACTTTGGCAAATACTTTTTTTTTTTATTGTCTAATGAGAATGTTTTTTTGTTGTTGTTGTTAGAACTAACGTAAATAGTTTTTTGTTTGAGTCAACAATTTGAATTATTGTGTAATGTTTATTTTGTAGCTTGTTTTGAAGGGTGCCAATCATTCTGAAGGATAGTATACATCACCTGTGATTTTTGAAAAATCGTTTGTAAAATAGAAGAAGAAGAAGAAGAAGAAATAGTAATAACTTTTTTTAAAATAAAGCAGGTTAAAGTGGATTTTACCAGTATAGCCCCTATCTTTCTACACGCGCACACGTACGAGCACACTAGCTTCCAATATGGCGGACTTGTACGTAATAGCTTTGAACGGCTTCCTCTTGAGATCCCTGCTGTCCAATCACAAAGCGCAATGTCGAAAGTAGGCGGAGTACAGTCAGAAAGCGTTGCGGTTTACTTCCGGGTGAGAACTCGTCCTTTGGGTGAAGTGCAACGTGAGTAGGCTTGACTCAAATATGAATTTGAATGAGCTTTATTAGGTTTTCTATAGAGACCGCTGGATAATAAACTCGCCATTCACAAATGTTAAATAAAGCTGTTGAAATACCCGGATGTTCTGTGCTTTTAACGCGGCATGTCTTTTCAATGGCGCGTGTGCATGTGATGCTAGCTAATTTTGTCAGTAGCTGTAGTCCTTGACAATATGTGTAAGATCATGTGACTTGCCTAGTAACTCCTAAAATTTGGTTTTTGTATAACAGTCATGGAGTGTGTATTTCATACCTATTAATGTCCTGTTATTACACATTTTACACCCGATGTCCTCTTTACTACACCTCTCTCTGTCTCTCTCTCTTTGTCTGTCTGTCTGTGTGTGTGTCTCTCACTCACTCTCTCTCTGCCTCTCTCTCTCTCTCGCTCTCTCTCTCTGTGTCTATCTGCCTCCCTCTCTCTGTCTCTCTCTCACTTTTTCAGTTTTCATGTGCTTTATTGGCATGACAATTGTATATTTGTATTGCAAAAGCAAAGCAAGTACAAAGGAAGGCTAGTGTAAAAACAAGAGAAAAAGATCAAATTTAATAAAATACTAATAGATCAAATTTATACATATATTTTATTAAATTGTATCTTTTCTCTTGTTTTTACACTAGCCTTCCTTTGTACTTGCTTTATATATATATATATATATATATATATATATATATATATATATATATATATACACACACACACACACACACACACACACACACACACACACACACACATATATGTGTGTGTGTATTAGTGCAAACAATGTACATAAATGTACAAATTAGTTACTCTCTCTCCCTGTCATGGATCCTCAGCATGGGTAATGTGTTGGCTGCCAGTTCTCCCAGTCCACCTCCACCAGTGCAAGCTGGGCCGGGGTTGCTTTCTGTGCCTGCTGGCTTCACCATGCCGGCTGTCTCCCCAATCTCTCCTGCTTCTTCTGGGCAACAGGAGAGCGAGCCGCCTCTACCCAACCCAGGTGCTTTTGAGGAGTTCCACCGGAAATGTAAAGGTGAGCCAACCTCCTTCCATCATCTTCCTTTCTGTGTTGTGAAGGAGCTCAGTTTATATTCAGAATGGTTGAGGGTACCTAAAAACAATGAAAGGGCAGGAGTTCATCTCAGGGGAACCTTTCTTCAAAAAGCTTTACAGATATCTGGATAAAGATTTCGGTTTATCCCTAATGAGCAAGCTTGAGGCGATGGTGGCAAGAAAAAAACTCCCTATGACACGAGGAACCCACCCTCTTCTGTATGACACCAGATAGCAAGAATATAAATCACTCTCATTCTATAACTGTATACTATAGAGTCAAGCAGTGCTGGAAAGATGTTCAGTATAATCATATCAGGGTCATTGTTGACTTTAGTAGAGTTTATAAGTCTATAATATCCAGATGAAGTTATTCCCTGTATAGTGAATCATTAGGCTCTCTGAGTGAGAACATCCACAAGAATTTTTAGGGTATCAGTGGGGTGTGTGGTACCATCCACAGCAACCTCACTGCAAACTTTAGGCTATCCGCTTGGGCCGTCCTCAGCAGCAGTGAGTGATCCTCACGTCATGGAAGCTCCAAGCAGAAGTAGAGCATCAGGATGGATCAGACTGTGCCGGAAAGCAGGCGTCTTAAAGCTAGCTGCATCGCATCGCATTGAAGTTCCTAAGCGCAATGGCAAGGCCACCTTAATGAGAACGCATCAAAAACATCTAATTCATATTGTACAATGAAAATCCTTTTTTTTGTTCACCTTGTAGAGGTATTTCCCATGCAGATGGAAGGAGTTCGTCTAACAGTCAACAAGGGCCTCAGCAGCTGTTTCCAGGTTTGTCTGCTGTCTCATGTTTCTGTCCTGGAAAGTAAAGGCTTAGTCAAGATAAACATGTACAGTATATGCAACTACAATACAATGGTGCGTACAGCAACAGGTTAAGCATTAAATATCTAATGATGTGATAGCACAGAATGTGCTTCCCTGGTGCCATTCTTATGTCAAAACGTCCATCTTGGTAAAAGGGCACATTATATAAGTGTCCCAGTTTAACAGTCCCTTCACCATACTACTGTATGTGTAGCTGTTCTGTGAGTTTTGCGTAATGTCTCTCAGATTAATATAATAGCAGCGAGCTCATGCTGAGATTAATTTTTTTTAAAGTCAAATTTAAACTCGCAACCAAAGAAGTCTGTGACAGCAAAATTGGGCCAGAGATTTTACAATGTAAAACCAGCTGAAAGGCGCCTTAAGGTAAATCCGACCAATCAAAGCTTTATACAGATTACACTTACATTCCTGTCAACATGCATGCGACATTGCTAAGCTGCGTCCAGATTCATCCCCTTCACCATTAAAAATTACTCCACCATAGAAATCAAATTCCAATGTCCTAATTATTTTTTTGTTCACAGAAGAGTTATCAATGTCAGCCATATTTTTTCTTTCCAAACAGGCTGAGATGGAGGTGGAGTTTGGAGGGGGGGACGGTGTCTATTAAAATGACTGAGAAATGGTCTATTTAAAAATTTTAAGGCTTAATCAGTGGTATTTTGGCCCACTAGGGGGCGATGCACGCTTTCTAGAAGAAATCTGCACTTGTAAGGACACAGCACAAGCCGGTTCTCTAGTTAGACAAATATGTCAACATTATGGAGAGGAAGACGACCCAGCGGGTGGGGAAAAAGTTAGACAGGACATTAATGGTCATGCTGTAGTTACGAACCCGGTCTAGGTCGGGCCGCAACATACAAGGAGGAAAATAAATAAAAAGAAAAAGGGTTGGGGAGACCAAGATTGCGTTTGTTTTTATATATCTGTGTTTATTTACAGCACCCTCTGTGATCTGCCTTCTCGCAATGGGGCCTCGCACGCCTCGGGTGTTGTTCGTTGTTGTTGTTGAAATTGTTTTCTGTTTCTTTGCAGGTCAATCACAACATCATGCTAAGCACCACGGGAGATTCCAGTTACAGATTTGGTGCTACATATGTAGGGACCAAGCAGACAGGACCTGCGGAGGTAAGATTGAAAGCAGTGTATGGTCTGTGTCAGAACAAGATCTTGGATTGTACACAAAGATTACAGAGAAACATGGCATTTTGGACTAAAGTCCTTTATCAGCTATGCAAACAAAGCGCTTCTTATGCTGTAGACGGTTAATATTTTAGATTTTTATTAATTTGTCTTTATTTTGCAGCAAAAAATGACAACGATTCAACGAGATACTAAATGTAGGTCACGACAGTAATTTGTTCACATGATGGATTTTTATTTTTTTTCCTGTTCTCAATTTGCTATCGCACGTCCTCCAAATGAATTGCAATGACCATGTTTTGGTTAATTTGTTGGAATGGGATGCAGTGTTGTGCACTAGGGGTCGACCGATTGATGGAATTTGCCGATTAATCTGCACCGATAACTGATTGCTGGAACTATCAGCTGTTGTCAAAAACTCCACACCGATAGTGTTTCCCGGTTGCGGGAGCGGCTGAGAAGGGTCCGCTGTCATTATACAGTACGAGAGCAACCTCTAGAGGCGAAATACAAACTATCACGACTCATTTTGTTCTTTAATTCATTTTGGTCGTCTCTTTTTTGAGTGTTACTTTTTGGTTCGGTTTGAATGTATATCTTTTATTTACTTTCATTATTAATAGTTAATATATATATAATTTATATATTTATTTTATTTAAGGCAGTACAGTACATTTTCATGGTGCAATCAATACTGTTTACTTTGTAATAAAGTTCAGCTCATGTTTGAGTGTTATGTTTTCATTCAGTATCATTTTTAAAAACTATCAGTCGATTAATCGATTATCAGCGGGTCCTACCCAACTTAGTTATCAGTAAAATCCACTATCGCTCGACCTCTGCTATGTCTCCTGGCGTTAGTGTAAGGTTACATATTGTACATTTAAGATGTTATGAATTCATATGGATAAATTTACTTAAACCCTGTTTGTGTTGTTAGATGTTAGTTTGTTGACCTTGGTTTGCCACATTAAACTAAACTGCACATGCATTTTACTAGTTTTACACACAAAAAGGTCCTCCTTAACAAACATCCTCTTTAGCCAGTCATTGGTATATCTGCCTTTTCCAGGCAACACGGATGCACACGTTTATCTCAAACGATTCTAATTCTGTTTGCATGAGCGGTCAGAGGACCCAGGGAACCTGTATGGGTTGGTAAATATGGAATACATCATTGTATTTTGTATTTGTTGAGAGATCTATGAATGTAAGTGTTTTAGTGGATCCTGGGCGTACACTGAAAGCTGTGATGATATGACGTTATGATACGTGATAAATCACAGCTTTCTCTGACAGTCTACTTTATGTGAAACTTCACTGAAAGTTTTACCTGACACTTCCGTGAGAGCACAGTAGATTGCTTGTTTTCTTTTTGACACATGCGAAATCTGTCTGTTTGCTAGGCATTTCCAGTTCTGGTGGGTGACATGGACAACAGTGGCAGCCTCAATGCGCAGATTATTCACCAAATAAGCGACAGAGTGCGCTCCAAGCTGGCCTTCCAGGTGAGTGGGTGATAAAATGACCAGAATCTTTTATTCTCGCATAGATCGACTAATTCATTTAGCTCCTGTTGCTTGTGTAATTCCACCCATCCCCTCTTGTATAATCAGACCCAGCAACAAAAGTTTGTCAACTGGCAAGGAGATGCTGAGTTTAAAGGAGACGACTTCACTGCTACAGTTACTGTAGGAAACCCAGACATGGTGGTAGGATCAGGTAGCGTACTCTACCATGTTACCTGATCATATACTTACATATTTATCATATTACTTTGCTATATATACACGCAGTGTGTTTGTGTGTATGTTGGTGGATTTAAAGTTTACGACATTGTCAGATGTCACAGAGTTGTATGTACAGAACGCAGTATGAATGCTCACTCTATTATTTTCTTTCTTTATCTCTTAGGCATTGTTATAGCTCACTATCTCCAGTCGATCACGCCGTCCTTGGCACTGGGGGGAGAGCTGGTGTACCACCGCCGTCCTGGCGAAGAGGGAACAGTAATGTCGTTGGCAGGAAGATATACAGGTAGGTATATAAGATATCCAGAGAGACAGAAGTCAGCCAGTAAAAGGAACAAGTGCTGTACAATATCAAAAGCCCTGCACCGCTCACTGCATTTTAGCAATTGAAAGTATATGAATCTAGTCAAATTTATCTAGTATTTCCTATTATAAGATTACCATAAAACAAATATGAGATTGTTAAACCTTTTTTTTTTTTTTTTTAACTAATTTTGAACTTGAACTAGTCTTGTTCTATTGGTAGATAATTTTGTTCTTTTTGAAGCATTTATTTCTAGAAAGATGGACAATGATCTGCCAATAGAATAAGAAAATGTCAGACTTGAATCACCGCTCTTATGTATGCTTTTTCAGATATGACCTTTCATGTACCTTTCATATATTAGAGCTGTTTGTGAATGTAAAAAGTGCACTACAAACTGAGTCATTGACTCTCAAAAGAAAAAAGTTTCAGTGTTATTATTTGCCTGCTTTCTGACCATTTGTGCATTTCTTTCCATATTATAATGTTTCCTTTAACAGTGCTGTCTGAAGGCTGAATGTACGCTGCCATACCCCAAATCATCCTCTTATAAACACTATACATTTTAAACCTCAAGTCCACGATTGCGAAACGTTGCAATATTAATTTGGTGATTTTTAAAGTAACGTCAGATATCGTAGTTTGTTGTTCTTAATGTAGCAGTAGGGCCTGAAAATAGCATTTGACTCAGCATTTGACTCAGTCCACACCTGTACTGAGCGTCATGATCCAACCGCCTGAGACGGATATGAACAGGTCCTAATCTGTGCATATCATTTTTCCTTCTTTCTCCAGGTTCTAATTTTATTGCCACTCTGACCCTCGGAGGTGCTGGTGCACATGCATCATATTATCACAAAGCCAACGAGCAGGTAAGGTTACTTTCAGTACTCAGAATTTTCATCGCTTCTTCTGAAATTGCTTTGATTAGAAGCTCTGCGAAGATTATACCTGATATTGTGTACGCATTAACATAAAAATCAAAGCTACTCTGGTGATGTGTAGCTGCAGATTGGGGTGGAGCTGGAAGCCAGGACTTGTATGCAGGAAACAAGTGTATTGTTTGGTTACCAGCTGGACATCCCCAAGGCCAATCTGCTCTTTAAAGGTAGGTAAAGCTTTATGCTTATGTTCTACCCATTTTACTCTATACAAGAGGAAGAAAATCATTTCGGTTTCTAAACTATTAATGGAAAACACAAACGAGTCATGTCCAGTAATTAATGAAACATGACGGGGCGGTGTGATGAAAGAATGATGCGCCTTGCGCTTGATCCAAATGTTTATAGTCACAAATATTGTCGTGGAACGTCTGCGAGACAAGTTCGTTCGTGTTCTCACTTACCTTAAAGCAGCTTTAAACAGTGAAGATTTTCCACTGGAGGAAGACTGAGTTCCAGCTTTACCTCTGACTAACACTGGAGACTCCTTCAATAATCGCCAAACAAACGTTTCCTTCCAAAAAGCTTCGCCTCATCAACGCTTACACACGTTTTCTTTAAATCTCTTTATGCGCATCAACGATCCGATTAGCAGCTGAAAAGTCTGCGCCGTGCTGTCGTAGGAAATGTATCAACAGCAGTTTGATTATACCAAGAAACTAACTGAGAATGAACATTGTGATATTCTTGAGGGTTCGGTCTTATGATTTGTAATAATTGCAAATCTTATTGTAAATCTGAGGCGATTTATATCACCATTCTGTCAGTAAAATAGCACATAATAAAATGATAATTATGCAGTATCACCTGAGTAACAGCGCAGAGCAACAGCTTTTATACTGCAGTTCTGTAAACAGGAAATTCATACAGAGCGACTGATATTTCACACACAGCACAGCCAAATGTTTTGACCGATGGCCTGTAGTATGTGTAGTAACGGTTTCAAGTGTGACAAACTGTTGCTAGAATTGGCATTTTATGTAGCAAAAAAGACTTTATCAGAGGTAAGAGTGTAAGGTATTTTGACTCGCGTCTACACCAATAAAAATATATTTTATTTAACAGCATAGCAGTGCCTCAAAACGTGTATTCGCTGCTTGAGACACACCAGATCGGTTACTTATGAGTCAGCAGAAAACAGAACTGACTTTTATACCATTATTTGATTCCATCCTCCTTTCCTACAGCTTCATTCTTGATGAAATCTTGAGTCTTGTGTCTTAATTTGTGGATTTGTTTGCTTACTTGCTTTTTTTTTTCTTCCATATTTAATATTTCTTTGGTTAATGGCATTAATATGACAAGACTGGGCTTCACAAAATATTTATTACATTTGTTTGTGTGTGTTAATCATGATTTATTTGATTTGAAGCCAGTCGAGGTTTACATTAGTTAGTGTTTTTATGCACAGGTTTACACCCCCTCAAAAGCACGAGTAGGATACGGACGTTTTTCCAAAACGACTGGATTTTCATGAATACTCAAATTTCTTGTGTAAATGCACCTGTGAGTGATTTATGAATAAATCCGTAAATCCAAATAAATCAGCCAGCGTGCATCGTACATGATTTACCAACGCACATCACTGCGAAAACAATTTCGTCAATTCAAGTGGTTTTCCACAAAAAACAGCAAATTTTGAAAAAAGTAAAATCAAGCATTTTTGGCCGCAACGATCAGAAAAAACTCGGACTGCCCACTGAGCATAGCAAGAAAGGGCGACTATACTTATACATTGCACACACAGGATATAACTGCACAACATTATTAGACAAAACGATAATGTAGAATAAATACTAGACAGTACCAACACGAAGATACACTCACTATGATCACGCTCTAAGTGCAAGCAACATAAGGATCCTCTCTCCAAGTATGTGAGGTACTTCAGTAATTGAGTAGCTTAGCAGCAGTGACGTTGTTGTTGTTGTTGTTGTCCTCGATTCAGAAACAAGACGTTATTGTACAGTAGTCCTGTTGTGTTAATATGGTGTACTGAACATTGTATAATAAACACACCTTCATTTTCTGCAGGTTCTATAGACAGTAACTGGGTAGTAGGAGCAACGCTGGAAAAAAAGCTGCTGCCTCTTCCCCTGTCTTTGGCGCTTTGTTCTTTCCTCAACCATCGTAAAAACAAGTTCCAGTGTGGGTTCGGCGTGACCATTGGATGAACCACGTGTTCCGAGTTGAAGTGAAGGGGCTGAAATTCATACACTGATGTTTTAGGGATCAGCAACATCTGGACACTCATACAAAGTGCACCATCAATTTACCCTTATATATATATATATATATATATATATATATATATATATATATATATATATATATATATATATATATATATATATATATATTCAGTGTTCACTTCATAAAGCATCATGCAAAACCTTGTCAATCAGCTGATTCCTGAATGAAGAAATGTTGGGTGAAGAGGGACAGACCATCTGCAATACAGCGAAATAATCAATACTGTCTTATTTTTTATTTGAAAAGTGATTGTTATTTGTTAAGTTTCTCTCTCTGTGTTTTTTTAACTGTATTTTGATCTAAATTAAACATTTATTTCTTTTGCTGTTAGCTCCGCCTTCATTTTTACCATTTCTTTTACTAAAGTTAAAGAGTATATTAAAATAAATCTGCATAAATGCAGTTTCCTATATAAAAGTGCTGTTAATAGTGTTATTTAATCATGTGCGCTCAAGTCTTTCACGTTTCTGCGTGTGAATGTGTAAATGAGCAAAATGTGGTCTACTAGCATCCATACCAGTAACATGAGGACATTGTAATGTCTTGAAGGGTTTTTTTTTAAACTTAATTAAAATTGACTTTCAATCTATATTTTTGGCTATATGGCACGATCTCAACAGTCAATATCACAATATTTATTCAAAAATGAATGACATGACTTTATTTATTATCATCCCGTCATCTTCAGGAAATTTCTTGATCTTCCTATAACTGCAGTATTCCAGATATTTGATAGGGGTGAATGTGTTCACTAAAATCTGAATGAATTTTTTGTTGTAAGTTACTGTTTAAATGGTGAGTCATGAGAAGGATATTTCAACATGAGATGTCAAATGAATGCAAAAATAAGACTTTTATAAATAAGTATTTTAATGTGTAAGTTATGTATCTACATATACACATGGGTTGTTGTAAAGGACACTTAGCAAATGCTTAAATGTTTGGGTTTTTTTTTTTTACGCTATAATGTAATTTACTCCATTTATACATTTAATATTGGGGAATCACAAAATAGGAGCTGAGGTCACTTTAGGTTTGGTCTGAATTCTTCAGCACCAAATAATTTATGTTAGTATTGGACACCATTATATTCCAGTCCGTGTCATCATCGGTGAAAATGTCATCATAGACTGAAACAGCTGATATTGGGTTTTTGATACTGCGTTCTGATCCGGTTTTATAGCGTTCCCTTATGTGTATTATCTGCCTGCAAGTCATTTCGGAGGTTTGCTTATTACCTTATTACCATTGTCCTGCTGGAAGACTCCTTTACAACCAAGTTTTAACTTTGATGATGTCTTGACTTCAGAGTGCTGCTTCAGTATTTCTACATAATCTTCCTTCCTCATGATGCCATCTATTTTCTGAAGTGCACCAGTCCCTTTTGCAGCAAAACACCTCCACAATATGATGCTGAAACCCCCGTGCTTCACAGTAGCAGGGTAGTGTTATTCAGCCTCACCATTTTATTTTGTACTATAGCGCTGATAATTATGTCCAAACAGTCTGATTTTTCTTTCCTCTTACAGGAAAATGCTCCAACAAACTGCTGCTGATCAACTGAAACTGCAGTCTTTTTCTCTCAGGCTTTTTGATGCCAGGCTTGAAGTAGGGGCTTCTTCCGTCCATGAAACACTTTCAGGCCATGGTGAAAAGGAAACTCTTAATGGTGGGTGTACATACCTGATACCTCCAGGTCCTGTTCCTGTTCCTGTTGTTGGGGTTCAGTTGAAGTTTTCAGACCTGGGAGTTTATTTGTGCCTTTTTACTGAATGATGTGTGGTCCCAAGATTTTTATATATGCATACAGTTGTTTGTACAAATGTTCATGGTACCTTCAGATGTTTGGCTTCAGATTACTCCTAAGGTCTTGTTTATGTCCATTTTTAAAAATATTTTCTGGGGTCTTGCTTCGATGTTGCCAGGTGTGCATTCCCAATTAACTCTGAATTATGACAATTGGCCAATCAGATGTTTCTAAAAGTCAGTACATGAATTCATAGAATCTTCCAGACTGTTTAAAGAGACAGTCAACCCCAGTTCTATGGTCTTTACATTGGCTACCTGTTCGCTATATAATTGATTTTAAAGTGCTCTTACTGGTTTTTAAATCTCAAAACGGCTTACACCTCTCCGACCTGCTGATAGATCACCACCCAGTGAGAGCTCTTGGGTCTGCCGATCAAAGCCTTTTAGTTGTTCCAAAGTCAAAGTTTAAGTCTAGCGGTGATTGGGTATCGCCGTAACCGCTCCTAAACTTTGGAACTGCCGGCCAATTCAAATTAAAACTGGACCCCACACTAAAGATTTTTAAATCCAAGCTAAAAACATTTCTATTTGATCTGATCTACAGTTTGTGATGTGATGCTTTACTGTATATGCTCTGTTTATGTTTCATGTGTGACTTTGTGTCAGTCTTGATTGTATTTGATGGTAATTTATTCTTTAATGTAAAGCACATTGGACAATGGTAGTTGTTGCTTTATAAATAATAAATTGAATAAGTTGAGCTTGGTGTATGCCACTAGACCAGAAGGGATTGGTAATAAGACAGTGGGGCCCTCTAGTGGCTGGGCGGGGCTCCTGTGAGGCCCTCTAGTGGCTGGGCGGGGCTCCTGTGAGGCCCTCTAGTGGCTGGGCACCATGTTGTCCACTCATATTTTGTATACATTCATTGGTTTGAATGGCCCTTTAATATTTTTAATTTGTAATCAATTAATTCCTTAGTTTTTGTGTTTTTAGTGGCCACTAGCTGCTGAGAAACAGTAAGTAACCAACCAATCAAGACCAAGCATGTTTTCCCAGTTTCTGTTTACAAGCCAATTTATTACCGTCTGAACTCGGGCATATCAAGGTGATGAGCAATGAAGTACCAGGGGGTTACTGTAGGTGGCGAGAAAGATCTGTTTCTGAGAGAAAATTCTCTCTCTTAAGTTTATTAAACAGGAACAATCCGTTTTTATGTAAATATACAATACAAAATTAATAAATGACGATAATATAACTAGATAAAATTGCCAATTTATTTATGATATGAATTTGATTTAACATTAATAAAACATTTACTGCAACTAATGAACAATAAGAAATAGTGATAGGTCTTCAGCTTTAGGCCTGAATAAAAGCTAAAGTTTACATTCTATTGCAAATTGTGTTTTAGAGGGAGATAAAACTCTCTCAAATAGCATTTTCTCTACTTTTCCTCGCTTTTTTCCTCCTCACAGTAAACTTATTTCATAGTAAAGAACAGAATAGACAATAGAGCTCTGACAACATCTGTTTGATCTAGTTATTGGAAATGATAGAACTGAGATATGCATGGTTTGCTGATCATAAAATGGATTTTTATGTTAAACAAGCCGGTGCAAAATTAAATTTCAATCCTACTAAAAAAGCTTTCACGTACAGTAATTCATAGGAAAGTGCTGTAAAACCCGGCATAGAGCTGCTCTCTAATGACTTAATTGAAGTAAATGTATTGAAGAGGGCGTCCAGGTGCAGAAACCGGAGACTATAAATGAGATTGCAAAGTTGCTGGTGAAGAACACACAAGCACGTCTATAGGCTCCAGTAAAAATAGTCAAGTGTTTCCTTAAAGTTCACCTATTATGTTTTTTTTTTTTAATATTATCTTTCATGTAGTGTTATAGAGCTGTTTGTGAATGTTAAAAAGTCTGCACAATTTCAAAAATCAAAACGCACGACAAATGGCGGTAATGACTCCCAAAAGAAGGAGCCGATTCTGAACAGCTGAAACGAGTCGTTAGTAATTCCAGACTTTACTTCCTGTACTAACCTGCATAGGTTTGTAACAAAAATTGTAACAAAAAGCCCCGACTCTGGTCTTCATCGACTGCTCGCGAACAAACTGAGCTGAAAATCGTTCAGATAGCGGGCGTTCAAATAGAGTGTGCTCTCTGAAAGGAGGAGTTTAGAATGAATCCTTTAGAACGAATCATTTAACGAGTCGTTTTTGACACTGGGGCAAAAAAAGGTAATGCTGCAGTATAAATTATAAGCACATTAAAGTGTTTTTTGTCCTTGGATGCATGTAAATTTTTGTATGAGATCTTTAAAACAAAATTAGGCCCGTTTCAGAACCATGATAGGTGCACTTCAATTCACTTTACTACATTGTTTATGAAGTAAAGAAAAACATGTTTTTGTTTTGATAAGTAAAGCTACTCGCCACATGTGAACCCAATTGTCTGGTAAATTTCCATCTTTTCAATCTTTCTACCCACTGACTGTGGGCAAGCCGTGGGCAAAAATGACCAAACAAAAACTAAGATGGTACAAATGGAGACTGAAAGTAACCAGGGCTGTTTTGACTGTAGAGTAACTGTAAAATATGTACAAATTTAAAAGAGAAAACATGACCTGAAAGAGTGGCATGACCCGTTTCAGAAGGTGTGTTTAGGCAAACGTTACTAGTAAAACAGACATAAAGCCATACAGTGAAATCTATAGGTTGCTTGTCAACTGACACAGTGTTTTTAATGTTACAGGTAGAGAAGACAGACATCAAGAAAGACATAAGAGGCACATCACCTCTACATCCCCTCAGACCTACCCGAGACGGACAGACCCAGAGACAGCTGCTTCCTGGAGCCAGCCCACCTTCAAAATTAACCGCTAATCCTAGAGCTTCACATACTTTTACCAGCTCAATAAATAAACGAGCAAGTAGAATAGTTTTAGGTTCTCCTGGTCTACTTTTAGGACTGAAAATCTGATCATGTTTCAGGTCATATTAATGCAGAAATATAGAACATTCTAATAGGTTCACAAACTTTCAAGCACCACTGTACGTGTAAACAGACTCACTAATGCGAATCTTGATCGATCAGATTCAAATCATATGATGGCTTATTTATTCCAACTCCACATGTACATTTGGAACACCCGGTCGTTTCATATTAATAACAAAAAAGAAGAAAAAAAAAAAAAAGCACTACATAGTGAAAGCTGTTTGTTTTTTGTTGTTGTTTACACCTGAAGTTATTTGTTTGTTTATAGAAGTTGGAAGATGATGATTTACTTTCTTTTCCCCATGACTGTATATAAATGTACAATGGTGTTGTTTACTTTAAAACGTACAGACTATTACTAGTAAACTACAAATATTCAAAATCCACACACACACACACACACACACACACACACACACACACTCATTTTCTGTGTGTTTGATGTTTCATAAAATCAAGGATGGACTCATATGATACAAATAGGTGTTGTATTTCTACTACTAAGCAGATTCAGCTATAATGTCAGATAATAGGATCTTCCCTCTTCCCCAAACCACAACCACAGCGGAAACAAATACACAAAGCCCAAAAGTTTGGTTATCCACAGTCTTTTATCTTAGGTTGCATAAACATGATACAATAAACACTGCCAGTTTTGACACTGATGATGTGTTTCTGTGTGTGTATCAGGTATGTAGACAACAGATGGTGAGATCTCATTTGGTCAGATTGGTTTGGACATTAGGATGTAAGGGGTGATTAATTTAGATAAGGAGGAGAGGCGAGAACAGAAAAGAGATGAACCAAAATGAAAAAGGGGGGTGGTCGGGAGAGAAGAGAGTAATTGCAGTCTAAAGTTTAATCTCATCAGATCAGCGTCGGTAATGGTTTGCTTTTTAGATTCAGGGTGACATCATCTACACCGCGTAGAATTTCTTCCAATTACCGCGTGTAGTTAAATAAAACGTGGCTGCTTCAGAGTATTCGGGATGAAGCCAAGCCCACCGTCATGAACGCTTTGTACCGTGAAGGTAAAGGATGCGAGCTTGGAGAACAAGACAAGAACGAGCAAGTAGAAGCGAACGCAATCGCAGTTTAGAAATGAAGCGCTTACAAGCAGCAAGAAAACAAGAAACAAAAAGAATCACAGTCAACAGCTGCAGCGTAATAAACAACATGACCACGACATGTAAACCTTACGTATAATCTTATTCCTAGTCTCGTTTATTTTCTAATCTTTTACTTCCAACACTGGATTATAATGTAGAGTTCAGTGGGTTTGTGAGCCGTTGAGCTCTGAGACAGTTTACAGCGTTACAGGAGGACTTTACAGATGTTTAACTGTGAAACCCATAAACCTCCGGAGTCTATTTCAGCCTAGTTGAACTGTACGAGTTTTACACATGCGCAGTGCTTACAAACCGACTCGACTATAAAAGCACTTCAAATCTCCAGTTTAACTCTGGCTTTATTTCTACGCGCCACGTCTTATAAAGTGCATCTGAAGTCAGACGAGTGATGAATACTGACTCTTCATCGTATTAATACTACGACTGATACGAAAACCATTGGATAGGTAGATAGACTAGACCGTTACCTTCTAAGACCTTATTTGGTAAAACATCTTTGTTTTTCCTGTTTGTGAACCGGATGCTGAACAGAAATAAAAAGTCCCCCTCCCCCAACAGCTGACTCCATACAGAGCAGAAACTGTTCTTAATCCAATTTACCGAAACGTAGAATAATCCGTCACAACATATTGAACAACGAAAGCGTCCTCGCCAAGAAACTGTGGTGGCGTTTTTCTTTAAAATAAAAAACAAAACCCTGGAACTTCTTGGAATCTTAACGAATAAATGTGGACCTCTAGTAAAATAATGAAAACAAACATAAAAAAAAATCAGAAACAACCCAAACATACAGTAAAATCATATTAATCCGAGTAATCCTTGTAAATAAAGACCGAGACGAACATTCAAATAACATGAGGAAGATTGAAATGTCACGAATTGATTTGGAGCACATCTTTAACTGAGAGGAGTTTCACGACGTGTGCGTGTACTGAATTCGCCAATAACAGCTAAAGCTGGATTCGACAGATTCCGATGCGAGACAATGAAGATATCGCGATGCTGGAGAAACAAGGCACCAAACGAGGAATAATTGAACATTCAGCTTCATGATGGGGCGAGATGGGGGGTAAAGAGATTGCCAGTTGTCCTGCACAGAACAGCGCGACTTAACAGAACGGTATCATCAGGTGTGTTTAAGCGGGATGTCGATCGGTTAGTTTGTGGTCCTTGAACAACACATTCTAGGAGATAATCTCTAAGGCAGTGGTAGTGCATAGCAAAACGATACGATAGTGCAACTGAAATGGGGGCAGTACACAGGAGGCCTGACGACAGTGCAGAGGTGTGTGTGTGTGTGTGTTCATACATACACTAGGAATGTGTTTGGAGACTTAGCGAGAGTTCGATGTCAGGAAAATCTGTAAAGTTGCTTGCAAAATACAAAGCCAAAGATTGGTACCCTTCAAGCTTAGCAAATCTTCACGAGACGTATTTACACACCGAGATCACGTGTGATGAGAAACACCAGCAGTAAGGCTAGAAAGAAAGATGAGTGAGGGTTTCACATTCACCAGGCAGTATGCAGGGTCATGCGCGAAGCGGGTCAAGGAAGATTCAATGCCTCGAGATCGCACAGAATTTAGTGCATTTACTGAAGTTGACCTTTATGATGATTTCATCTGGAACATAATTCGTTTTTGGTGATTAGTGTTTGAGTGAACCGAATACTTGGTCAAATGTAATGAAAACGTGTGACTGTATAATATGTTTAAACCAATTTTCCAAACTAGCTGCTTCTATCACTGCCTCAATATATTAGTCTGTGTGTGTGTGTGTGTGTGTGTGTGTGTGTGTGTGTGTATGTATCATAGAGGGCATGGGAGAACTACACCTCCGCTCATCCTCTTTCCCCTCATCACTCCATCTTGCGGTGGTTGTTGTTTGAGGCAGAGTAGCCATTCTGCAGCGGTCCATTTTTCGTCTTGGGCCGTCTCTCGCTCTCCTGCGCCTTGTCCTCGTCCTCAGAGTCGTCCGTCTCTTCTCTGTCGCTCCGCTCGTCTTCCACAATGTGCTGCATGAAAAAGAATTCAGTGACATGTAGAGGGGGAAAAAAAAGTAGAGGATGCATTACTAGTAATTGTCCTGTTGACGTAGTGAGGGGTGTGGAACGATACGGTGTATATACACCTCTTATGGTGTGATACACCTGCACGTTTAACATTTCACACGCTCAACACGCTGCGCAATAACGTTGGCAGTGTCATTAAATATGGCTTACATTACGCGAGGTATAATAAACGTATAAATTTAATCAAACCCACGCAGCCTCTGAAAAAAACAACAATGTCCTTGTTCTCTGGAATCAGGAGATGCTTTAGACGTTTAAAAAAAAAAACCACCACACCAGCAGGGTTGCCAGGATTGTCCTTTATACGCACAATTGACAGAGTTTTGAAGTAAGGCTTTGAGACGAAAAATGTCATTGAAGAAGAAGAAGAAAAAAGTTCCGAATTGTTTGGGCTAATCTCAGGTCTATCTGTGCGGTTCTTGAGAAGCGGCCGAAGACCTAGCAACCCTGTGCACCGGAGAGCTGCTGTTTAATCATTCACATTTCATTTTATTGCATCCTAATGCACAGCTTTTATTTGGTTATACGCTGCCAGTGCGTGATCGCATCACTACACAACAGCTTTCTGGACTTATTTGCCAGCACAAGGAGCCAATCTAATAAAGAGCAAAGTACTAGATATTCTGATAGCTACGCAAAAGTCCACCTATACATCAATCAGTGCATTTATATGGATTTAATGAACCTGATAACAGGAAACTCTGAGTCAGTCTCTCAATTAGATTTTTATAAGTGTTACTAAAGGTTATTACAAGAAGCTGTTATCTTATCTACATTTTCTAGCAGCGGGGCGAGTTGGTCTTACCTTCTGAAATCTAGTAGCTAAAAGAAAGTTTCCTCACTGACACACTGGAAATGTTTATAAGGATATATTTGTGATGCGCTTGTTTTTGGCCATACAGTGCATTTATCTATTTTATTGAAGGCATTGATATGAACGTGTCAGTTGGTTAAGTTGCTTTATTTGTGGCTAATTATTGGGTGTTTTATTAGTAAAGGAGTAAGTAGTACAGCATGTACAGGGCAGACGGTGCTGTCCTCCTCAAAGCGGTCTCTATGTTGATCCAAAGATTAAGATGGAGCTCTTTCCCTCTAACCAGGTCTCCAGATCGGCTTGTCGATCAAATAAGCCCGTCCCTAGTTCACAGCTCACGTCACGGACGAGTTTTTTGATGAAACGCTGGTTAAAACATTTCCGTCGACTAGTCTCAGACACGATTAATATAAATGATAAAGATTTCGAGCATCTTTTGTTATATTTTACACTACGTATGGCTAAATTCTCAGTTCCGCAGAGAAATTCAGGTGTCGGTAAATAATCGTGTAAGATTTCAGCTCATCAGTGGAAGGGGATGAACTAAAGCTGCATGTTTTTAAGACATGGATAAAAGAAGTGTTGAGTGAGAGAGAGAGAGAGAGAGAGAGAGAGAGAGAGAGAGACTCACATTGCCTGGGAGGAACTTGATGGCCATGCGCAGAATGAGCGCAAACCAGAAGATGTGTAGGCACTGAAGCACCATCATAAGCCCGTTGAAGAAGTAATAACCAAAGAAGGGACGATAGATGGTCACTGGATAGACCCACGTACAGTGCATGATCCTGAAAGAGAAACAGAGTAGATACGAAGTAAAACTAACGAACTGGATTCGTTGCACTAAAATAAAATCACAACGAATTAAATCTGGTTTGTCGATTAAAAATAAAATGGATAATGAAGTAACAAAAAAGAAAAAAACACCACATGTCTATCACAGCATGAGACGTCTGACCAGTAAATGAATCTCTCACCAGAACGGTAAGATCACGAGTCGTGTGATGAAGAAGACGACAGCAAAGATGATGAAGATGTAGTTACACGTCTTTCTCCAGCCGGCGTAGTTAAACATTTTGGCCGACTAAAACAGGGCAGAGGAGGAGGGCGAGAGAGACAGAGACACGGTTATCTCCAGTGTCGTGTCTCTGAGATTACACCAGGAGTCAGAGCTAGATAGCTCTTTATTAAAAACTGCATTTTACTTCTTGTGATATTAAAACTAAAACAGATACAGATGAACACTGTCCTTACGATCTCGCAAACAAACTGGATTTGATTAAAATAACTTGAATTTCACATTTAACCCTAATGTATTATGTTTAGAATATTTTTGTTTCAGACTGATCTATCAGGGAACCATGTATATCTTAAAGCCTTGTTTAATGCTGAAATCCACTGTAGTCCAAACACGGGAAGTTCCAGGACACGGTTCGATTTAAACTTAAAAGTATCCCAGATTGATCCAGAGCAATGTCATATTTGTGCGGCTAGTCTCTGATTTCAACAGACATATTAAAAAGATCTACATGAATTTCTATTTCTGCCAAATGATCTTGTTCTCCTTTGCTCCTAAAAATGATCTCTCACCATGGTATTAGTGCAGTAGAGCTGAAATCAACTGACTTACGTGACAAATCTAACCTTACAAAGCTGTTAAAACATGTTTTCACACACAGTTTTACCAAGTAGTAAATGATGCAAAGGCAAATCTGTTTACTGTTGACCATTACGTTTCGTGTCATAGAGAACTCGGGCAAGGTGAAATTCCGGGGTTGAATGATCGTCTCGTTGCAGTTTTCCCCGAGTCGGAGGTCAGGTTTTTTCCGAGATCGAAATCTACTGTGGCGCGAGTTCCTGACACAAAACCCACAATAACCCGATATTATCGTTTGTATTAGCAGGGCTGTAACCACCAAAGACAGCGTCTAAATATGAAAATTCTGTTATCGGTTAGCAGTATATACACAGTGGAAGTTTTGTAATTCATATTTGGTCTGCTCTACTGTTTGGAACATATTATTCATATTATGTGCGCATAATAAGATGAAAGGCCTGCCTGTGGGTAGAGAGTGAGTACATCTGAAATATAATAAACCTAATGCCAGAGTTTATTATATAATAAACCTAATGCCATGTAATCTAACTTGTTTTTGTATTGAAATACACACTGACCTATTTTGGTCCTAAATATAAAGGACTTGCATTATGTGAGAACACATTTGGGTCTTTATTACATCGAGAACTAAAAAGGATGATTACATTTGTGGCCCCATCCCCACCAAATGGTCTGGTCTGCCCCAGTGATCAGGATGTGGTTACGGCCTTGTGAATTAGCAATACCATTACAGTCACAAGTCAGTCCATACAGGATTTTGTGGGGTTTTTTTTGGTGACTGTTGGATTGTTGAGGCCAAAAATGCTCATTATTCCTGCAGCTTCTCTTTTCAAATTTTCTTTCATTTCCCCCCCAAAAGAATTGGCGAAATCACAACTGCGCTAAATAGTTTTGCACGGACTTTCGCGCTGTTTGTTGGTAAATGAGACCTTTTAACTGTACTCCTGTTCGACGCACATGAATTGACGAGAGCACTGACTGAATGCGCCTTGTGATGATGTCACATGACTCGTTTCATCCCAAATCCACAGTAAAATTGTAAAACTGCAAGCTCCTCAAAATACTGCGGAGTTTGCATGATTTTGCGTTCATTTCTGCGATCGTCAAATCCAGGACGGACTGGTAATAAAAAGTGGCTATTGTCAAGACGGCAGCTTTCGTAAACATGCCTGCTCATATCTTACCATCTACAGCAAGACGTCCCGGTTCGTATATTCTAAAAACCTTCCCCTGATGACGCACGTGAGAAGTAAATTCTCAAATGTCCATCCTAAATTTGGAAATTTCCAGTAAAAAAAAACAAACAAAAAAAAAACTTGCAGTGAATAAGAGAATGCAAAGTTCTGCTTGCTGCCCTGCTCACACACTAATGCAGAAAGATGCACAATAAGCTCCTGCTATGTGCTGCTAAGAGGAATTTCCCCCAGTGCACATCATTTTGTCTAGCCGTATTCTGGAAAACCTCTTTTTCTACGATCGGCTACTTATTCTTATTCACGAGTAGGGGTGGGCAATATAACGAAAATCTATCACAATCCTCAAGGAGGCATTTCTAAGATACACGATATGTAACACAATATATAGGTTTGCTCACAAACGGCCAGCATTTTAAACATATTAGAAATAATCTAAAATTATTATTATTATTATTATTATTATTATTATTATTAATGAAGAAATTTTTATGCAACTATTTACATCATTTATATTTAAAAAAAATTTAACAACAGAAAACAGGTTTTTTTTTCTGTCACAATTTTAGATATAATAAAATGATATCATGAGCTCTAAAACAATTTATCACAATATCGATATCATTAGATCACCAAATCCTAATTAGTGCCACACTACTGATGATTTTCCCATTCTTTGCTGTGACTGTATGACATATTTATGTTATTTATAACCAAACAGAGGATATGATGGATATGAACACAACGACAATGACAGAAATAGTGAATTCTGCCCCAGTGCTCAGCTCTACAGAGTACTACATGAGAAAACTCTAGATTACTGCCTGTGGTGCAGCAGGTTGTGTTGCAGCCTCTCAGCTCCTGAGCTCAGGTTACAGTCTGTGCAGAGTTTTGCATGTTCTCCCTCACGTGTGTATGCGTGGTTCCACCAGATTCTCCAACTTCCTCCCATCCGGTCATTGGATTGGTTATGCTAAATTGAGCATTGAGTGTTGACCTGCAATAAACCGGCGTCCCATCCAGACTGTATTCCTGCCTGATGGGATCGGCTCTACCCCTGACCCCAACCCTGATCAAGTGATGGGTGATGAGATTGAAGTCATACCTCAAGCAGATAATCTGCGGCATCGTGCACTAGCATGATCAGAGTTCCTGCTCGAATGTAGTTCACACACCAGGAGAAACTGATCAAAATAATGGTGGCAACATGGTGAACAATCTGCTCCTTAAAGTCCTGAGAGAGAGAGAGAGAGAGAGAGAGAGAGAGAGAGAGAGAGAGAGAGAAAGAGAGAGAATGCATCATCAGAAGCAAATTATCTACCAAATGATCCACACTTCTTGTCGTGCAGTGGCCATGCTTTTTAAAGCTCCATGGGAGTAGAAGACAATATATCTACTGAATAATTTGTACATATATAGTACTGGTGTTATACTTTACTACTGTATTAAAAACAAAGCAAAGGTTATAAATTGTCATTTTCTGCACCAGCCGAAGCTGTGCTGAGAACTGAAGTTACCAAGTAGACAACTGGTGCATGTCAGAGATCCTGTGCCAGGAGTATGATCAGAGGAATTTACTCACGCTAATCATGTGCATCAATTTACATAACCTTGTTACATAACCATATTCAACCATTGATTGTTACCCTGTCACAAACTGTTTTACTACCTTACACAGAATATGAACGTTCCTCTGCTAGCCTACGTTTGCGAGGCGCGAGACGAAACCCAAACTGCCAGCGGAGTGAAGTGCGCTGCTTGTTTTGCATTTTCAAATGCAGCTTTTCATTCTTGTAAAGGCTTTCCTGTTTGCACGACCGTCCAGCTGCACGATTTAAATTCTCATTTTAAATGAGGTTTGGTGTTAGTGTCGAATTAGAAAGTTCCGAAGTTCAGACAAGCTTCACAGCAGAGCTACAGAGTTAAACAATAACAAGTCTGAGTGCCAAAAGATTTTGTAGGAGAGATTATGTAAGATGGGAAACAGAAATAGTTTTGTATTGAGCAGGACTACGGTTATTCCAGATATCAGGAGATGGCTTCCCAGTTGATGATGCACTTGGGGTTTATTTCATGAACAAACCAGTCAATATTTACTCTGCTTTATTTTAAACATTGAATTCTGCTCAACACAAAAGTCCAGCAATAAAACAATACTTATTACACACTAGAGCATGACCGATTGAGCGGTTTTGAAGATTAATCAACACTGATAAACTATTGCTGAACCGATAAAGTTTTTCCCGGTTGCGTCCATTGTGGAGCAGCTGAGAAGGTCCGCTGTCATTATACAGTACGAGAGCGGCCGCTAGAGGCGATATAAAAACCATCACTGACAAACTTTGTTGTGTTATTTGAAGTGTTTTTGGATTCATTTTGGACGTCAATATTTTTATTTGTTTTTTGGAGTGTTGCTTTTTGGTTCCGTTTGGATGTATATCTTTTATTTACTCTAATATTTATTAATAGGCAATATATATAGTAATATTTATATTTTAAAAAGTACAGTACATTTTCATGGTGCCGTCAGTACTACTTATTTCTGTAATAAACTTCAGCAATATTTTACTTTGAATGTTGTGTTTTCATTCAGTATCAACTTTAAAAACTATCGGTTAATTAATCGGTTATCGGCAGGTCCTGCCCAACTTACGTATTGGTAAAATCCACTATCGCTCGACCACTACTATACACTACACAGCATCACATAAACCAATTACAGCTCTGAGCAACAACAAAATAAACAAATACCTTTAATACTGTATTGCCTGCTCGAGATCAAGTGACTTCATAGCTATTGTGAATATTAGACTTCATGTTATGCCTGATTATAATAGAACTACAGATACCAGTAACCATATAAATCATTTATTTTCGAATTGCTACCGACATCGGAAAGGAAATATAAAACAAGGTTTTGTAATTTTGTATGTAGTCATTTGTCAAGGTGAGTTTCTAGCTTCTTGCAGAAAATTGTTCTGCTAAACTGCAGGTGTTCACCAGGCAAAGGGTGTGTCTAAGCAGCTAATTTGATAACCAAATACTTTTTAATACTTGTGTCTGACTGTCTGTAGCGAAACTGTCTTTCACGAAAAAAAAAAAAAAAAAAAAAAAAAAAAAAAAAAAAAAAACCCAACCCCAAGTAATCTTCCCCATCGCATTTAGTTTCGACATGTATATGCCTTCATAAAAATAAATAAATAAATAAAGGCATATTTGAATAAAGGCTCTTAACCCTCAACTGCTCAGCTATTTAAATGAAATAAACGTTCTTTCATTTCTATAGATAAGGCTGTCTGACAAATGCCATAAATGGAAGTGATGTTTTAAATAACACTTAAAAGTGTAATTTCTTGGCCAACTGGTTGTTACTAGTTAAGAGTTTAAGGCTGGATTTTACACGATCGCTTCTGTGTTTTTGAATTATTATGATTATTTAAAAGATGCTAAGCTAAAAATAAATACATAACCACCCATACCTGAACACACAATTGAGCTTTGTGCTATTCACCTATACTTCTAATACAATAGTGTAATCTGTTTTTTACTAAAAATCATGTGTGAGAGACGCTATACTATGATGAAAAATGTGTATGTGTATATATATATTGTTAACATTATGCAGAGGACATGTATCCAGGTCAGAGTAAAAAAAACAAAGACAGACAAAAAAAATTATCAAAAGAGCATTCTGGTAACTTACAGTTCGAACAACAAGCCTGGTGAAGAGCATCATAAACATTTCTTTAATTTAATGCCATCTTTAAAATGAAATGAAGAGGTGATGAAAACTTCTGAAAATGATTCTCTGTAGCAGATGTACACATCTACTGTAGGATACATACTTTTCTCTTCACGTCGGATGCCACACTGAAGAGGAGTGACATGTAGAAACCCAGCTCGATCATGTAATACCAGTACTGAGAAGGCAGCACATTCTGAGAGAGAGAGAGAGAGAGAGAGAGAGAGAGAGAGAGAGAGAGAGAGAGAGAGAGAGAGAGAGAGAGAGAGAGAGAGAAAATGTTAAATCCACCATTATCAGTTAAATTCAGGATTAGATTTACTGGGGTAAATTCAGATCCCTCCCTTAAGAAAATTACCGACCAAACTATTATTTAACCAACTCTGCAATCGTCTGATTGACTGATACCTCTGTGATTTTGCAGGCTGATGCTACCTCACCTCTGGCATAGGCGAAAATGTGTTGTTTTTATTTTATTTTTTTACATTGCTGTACTATATGGCCAAAAGTATGTAGGCACTTGACCATCACTTGAACATCTCATTCCAGATTTATTTCCCTTTTTTATGTTATAATAAGCTCCACTCTTCTGGGAAGGGTTTCCACTAGATTTTGGGGCGTGGCTGTGGGGATTTGTGTTCATTCAGCTACAAGAGCATTAGTGAGGTTGAGGTCAGGTGCTAATGTTGGGATGTCGAGGAGGCTCCAGTTTCAGTTCATCCCAAAGGTGTTCAGTGGGGTTGAGGTGAGGACTCTGTGCAGGACAATCGAGTTCTTCCACCTTCTTCCAACCTTAAGACCATGAAGACACACCATGTCTTCAAGGAGCTCACTTTGTGTACTTTGTGTACTTTGTGTCATGCTGGAACAGGTTTGGGTCTCAGTTCCAGTGAAGGGAAACTGTAATGCTACAAAGACATTCTATTCAATTGTGAGCTTCCAACTTTGTGGTAGAACCTTCAGACAGGTGTGATGGACAGGTGTCCACATACTCTTGGACATATAGTGTACTCTGTGTATTTATTTGTGCCATATTCCTGAATCCAAAAATAGTGGGTCCCATGTTGATTTAATTGTCTGGATGCAAAAGTTTTATATATAAAGGCACTGTAGAGCCTGCTAAAAAAAAAAAAAAACCTTTCATCTTGCAGTCCTGAAAATACTGCAATATCTGATCCTGAATACTAAATAAGAACCACAACACAGACGTACTCATTAAGGTGGAAGAGACTGCTGTCTAAAGTGTCCTTTTAGTTGCTGGAATAACTGATTACTCCTGGAGACAAGGGTCATTTCCCTGCTCTACCAGAAATGCTAAGCCTTTGAGCAAGGTAATCATCAAACTGTGCTGGACTTCGGCCCTCCAGAACTGCTACTTATGACTCGTAGCTTAAGCATTACGCGCTTACCCCATCACTGGGAGATTTCGAGTTCGAATCCTTGTGTGCTGTGTGTCTGAGAGTGAAGAACAGCAAAAGCGGTTCTGTTCTGGATGGGAAAGATGGCGTCCCTCTCTCTTGACACCAAACACAGCAATCTGTTAGCTCATTCCTATGAAACAGGGCAGTCAGCTCTATCTTACAAACACGTCTAGCACGTGCAGCTGACACACACACGTCTCGAAGGAATCATGTGCTAGTCCTGACCATGTGATAGATGTGACTCAGATGTGGCTACAACTATACTGGGAGAATATTGGATTTAAAAAAAAAAAAAAAAAAACATTAAGAAGCATAACAAAATAATTGATTCATGTCAACCCTCTGGACCAAATTGATGTTAGAGAACATTACCAGTGTTGGGAATCCATTCCACACCTCCTCCATTTTGAAGAACCAGGGTTTCTGCGCACACAGATACACAGTGTTATATATTCACATACACGCATAATGCAGTTTCTCTGGGTTCAGGCCAAGTTCAGATGTACTCACGTCAATGAGAACAGCCAGTCCAGCAAAGAACGCAAGAAGGTAGAATGTAAATCTCCAACTGCAAGAAAACACAGAGATTCTCAGCAAATTCTCAGCCATGTTGTAGCTCGATCTTAAAATACCTTAATCTTACCAAATGCATAATCAAGCAAATCAGTTATTGTTACAAATAAGTGTTTACAAATTTCTGTTTAAAAAAAAAAAAAAGAAAGAAAGAATATCCCTACAATTTTGAAATGCTCATTTGTCTATGAAGGTATGTTCAAAACAAAACAACTGTAAAATATTTTCACTAAATTATTTTATATCATTAAGCCTTTCTCACAGTACACTGGACAACACACTGGATATTTTCAATCAGTATAAACAAATGAATTATGTTATTGCCGCAAGTCTGTTATAAGATTAGCCAGGACACTGTTGGGTTTCTGTGTGTAGAGTATCGTGACTCTGTGGTGAGAAGGGCAATGGGAAAGTGGAGGGGTGTGAGCTCCCTGCTGGGCAAACAATTCACACTTCTACCCAATAACACTGGTGCAGAGATAAAACGGACAGCACGACTAAAGCTTTTGATGGTAAAACACTGTATACAACTGCCACAATACAATTAAAACATCGAAGTAAAATAAAAGAAATACTTATGACAAATGAAATTCTTAAAGCCTCAAGTGTCTACATTCATATGTGCCATTAACCACTATTGTGGTGTGCGACATCATTAATAAATTCAATGCTGAAATAATCACTACTAGAAGTTAAGTTTTGAGGAGGCTTTTTGTCCTGTCCTGCACGTAGATAAGCCAAAACTGCGCTCCTGTCTGACGTACACTTGATATGAAAGGTCAAAGGCAGAAGATTCCAGGGGTCAGAGAGTTGTTAATGGCCATTTTCAACACCTGTATGTAAATACTTCATGTTTTGCATGTACCTTGCTTCCCTGAACTTCTTAAGCTGATTGGGTCGCTCCTGGTTGCGCCGTCTCCGGAACCACCTCTGCACCTGCTGCTGGGAATTCCCTGTCTGTTTACTTAAACTCTCCACCACACTCTGTACAGATACAGAAAACAGAGGGGGAGTAAAAGCGTGAAACACACTGCAAAAAAAGTTTTTAAAAAAAACAAACAAACAAACAAACAAACTCACATCTTAGATCTTAGAAAGTGAAAATATCCACAATACAGTCAGATTTATCTCCCATTAAAAACTTGTGTGTCATCCCGGAGTGATGTATTCGACAGCGGGTGTAGACCATCTGGTTCCAGCGATTTGAAAACAGAGAAACATTTCTTTTGCCAACAAAGGGCTGATTTCCTGGAGTTTGTTAATGGCACACTGGTCCCACTCGGCTTGCCATGTGTTGCTAATATACGAGTTTATTATGGGTTTTTGGTCAGTGGAAGGTATTGGAGGTACTGTTAGGTGATCATTTTTTAGGGATAACATTGCTTGAAGACATGATTTTGAATCTGTAATTATCAGAAAGTTTTTCTGTTGCATAGTCTTCATGAAGTCCAGTGCTAAGACAATAGCGTTTGCCTCTGCTGTAAAAACTGAGCTGTGGTTGGGGATAGATATTCCTTTTTTGTTGGTGGTTGATCACGAATGCAGAAGATACATGGTCTTCAGATTTTGTTTGATCTGTATATTTAGGGGTGTGATGGATAGATTGCTCTAATGTAGAGTTGTTGTTGAAAGTCATTTGGGTGAGTTTGAGATTTTTTGTTTCTTGTTAGGTCTGAAATTACTTTTGTTTGTTTTTTTTAAAGTTACCGGAGGGGATTATACATGGTTTGATCCATAGTCCAAAAGGTCGAATATGTCTTAGTTTTTGTTCGTATAGGCTTGAAGAAGGGGTTAAGAAAACAGGATGGTAAGCTGGGTTCTCTTTATTGGTCTTCAGCGTTGTTGTATATTGTACGGCTAGTTTGAGGCGTCTGTTCTCCAGAGAAAGTTCATTTGCTTCTACATACAAACTTAGAGTTGGTGACGTTCTAAAGGTCCCTAATGCCAGCCTTGATGATGCACTGTGTCCAAGAGTCAGATATAGGATTTCCTGCCTGATCCATACACTATGCATCCATAATCCAGGCGTGATCGAATTAGTGTTCAGTAGAGATTTAAAAGAACTGAACTTTCTGCACTCCATTTAAATATATGCTTAAATTGATCAAAACATATCTTCCAATAGGCCATTTCAAGCTTTTAATGTGTTAAAAACTGCCTAGAAATATGTTTAATAATTCTAAATCCAATGTTACAGTTAACTAATCAATGATGGGTTAGCATGCTGTAGCATGACATGTTCTGTTCCACTTATACCACAGCAATTTATCAAAGTTCATCTTGCTTAAAGATTTTAAAAATGCAGCTTGTCAAGTTACAAATAAACTGCAAAACAAAAAGCCCCCTCTCTCTCTCTCCTGCAGGGAAAACTCTAAAGGAAAAGCTTAAAATCAGACTGGTACAAAGTCCTGAGGCTGGAGACTCCTTCCATGAATGTTAAATAAACCTTGTGCTTTACATTATCAATGATTATACACTTTCTTGGTTAAATAACACCACACTGTACTCAACTCTTTATTGTTGTATTATGCAGAAGGTTATATATGTCATACCTGTGCTGGATGTTTACTCGTGGTGCAGAAGTACGACTCCAGCGTTGGATTGGGTGTCGCCCGCACTCTCACCTTCTCAGTCACTCCCATCGCCGAGGCCAGTCGAAGTGCCACTGTCCTACACGTACACAATTCACAATTACTATAAAAATCTCTTATATGTGCATTGGGCAGTGGTCACTTGGTGGTTAAGGCACTGGGTTACTGATCGGAAGGTCGAGGGTTCAAGCCCCAGCACTGCCAAGTTGCCACTGTTGGGCTCTTGAGCAAGGCCCTTAACCCTCTCTGCTCCAGGGGCGCCGTATCATGAGGGCGCTCTGACCCCAACTTCCTAACAGGCTGGGGTATGCGACGAAAACATTTTCACTGTGCTCTACTGTAAGTGTGACCAATAAAGACTATCATATTTTTAAGGTTGTACAGGATTCTCGTGTGGTAAGCAGAGTGATCATATTCCTTCCTGAGCAAAACGCAGACTTAGAATTTGCTTTTTTAATTTTTTTTCATTAGTCAGCGTACGGTGGATTGGAAAAACCATCAGAATGAGACACACGTTATCTCGGGAGTATGTCAACGTAGCCTGCGCACAGGCAACTGCTTCCTGATTAGAATATTGTCTGTGATAATACTGAATATTATGTATTACCTAACCAAGTATCTGCACACGCTTAGTACTTACACCCTCCAAACGTGCAAAAAAAAGAATAATTTGCGACTAGTTATAATCTCGTAAAGCTGCATGCGCATTTGAAAACGTGATAACATTTCAATTTGGCCCTAATCCCCTTCAGGAATTTTCCACATCGTTGTCTTTTCAAACAGCCAACAAGTTAAACGTGTGCGTCACGAAGTCTGGGCTTTCACTTTCATGACCCACACAGGTGTAGAGGGATAGATATGAAGCTTGCTTGATAAATGTACACTGTGTGCTGCGTTCCTTCATTCATATCCAGGAAATTCACCATCCTAGTCAGCACCAACGTGGTTTAAATGACTAATCTGCTTGCTCATGAGAGAATATCGCAAGTGGGTCAAAAACAGAATTTGAAAAAAATTAATAATAATAATAATTTTTAAAAAAACAGACACATTCATGCATACACCTCTACACTGATGTATAAAGATTTTAGTCTTGACAAACCTCTCAAATATCTGGCGTATGATAAGGAAGGCCAGGGCTATTGGAAGGGTAACCCAGAGGTCAGAGCCTTTGGGGTAGAAAAGACCATCGTGATTCTCTAGGTCAGCCCATCCCAAACCCTCTGGAAACCACAGCCGCTCATTCCAGAACCACTCGCTCAGCGTGGACAGCATCCTGAGAGAGAGAGAGAGAGAGAGAGAGAGAGAGAACAGCCATATGATTATCCCAGGACCAGGAGGGTTTCACACTTTTTGTAGTATCAGTGAATAAAACCTTTCTATTAACTGGGGCATAGTTAGGAGAAAACTAAAACTCTTTATAGAAAAGTGCACATTAGAAGTAAAGAATAAAGAAGCAACACAGGAAAACCCTGACTAAAATGTCTCTGATGTTAAAACACTAAACGCATTCCGACAGATCATGTATTTTGTAAAGTGGTAATTGTCTGTATTAAGTATTAAATATAACTGTACAGATCACGAGATCGTTCCAACACAAAAAAAGCATGTTTATTACAGACTCTACATGAACCCAGGGAAGCAGATTTTAGTGTAACATTTGAAATGCTTTTCTCCCCGGCGCTATACGGTACTGTACAAAAGTCTTGGCACCCCCCCCCCCCCTTTTTTTTAGCACAAACTTTGTTTTAGATGTTTATTTGATGACTTCTACATTATCACGTCAGTACAAAAAACATTTTCCAAATGTTTGTATGTCAGTAAAGCAGAAAGCAATGTATTATTTTTAACTTTTCATACACACCCAAAAAAAAAAAAAAAAAAAAAAAAAAAAAACCCACAATGAAGGTTGCTGGGTTTTGCTGCAAAACTAAGCAGCGAGTGCGACAGTTCAAGTCTCCAGAACTGTGTCTGGTTCTACATGATGCTCAATAAAACTTACAGCTCATTTCCTTATAAAACTGCACAAAGTGTACTTGAGACTACTAATTCTTTATTTTATTTTTTTTAAAGCAAGGATTCCTCACACCAAATATTGACTCTGTTACAGTTATTACTGTGTACTGCTCTTTATAGTATTTCCTTTATGTAGAAACATTTAATGTCATTAATTTTGAAGCCGTCTTTCAATTAATGGCTTCAATAAGCTGCTTGGACTGGAGGACGAGTGCTGAAAAGAAAGAAGACAAACAAACAAACAAACAAACAAACAAACAAAAACAAAGACTACACTATAGTGTGGTATTAATAGAGACATACTGGAGAGAGTAAATTATACATTCTATAATCCTAAAGTAAAATACCGGCACATGAACTTTAAATTGAAAACATAGATTTGTAATGACAAAATCCTATCCTCCAAAATGTTTTAATTGCATTTATGTTTGTTTCATTATTTGTGTGTTTATGCGTTTAAGGGCAACAGAAAAGCATTCGCCAAGTCGTCTAAAGTTTGTGAGGTCGAATCTCGATAATGCCGCAGCTACGAGAGCGCACATGACTCATTACTCTCTCTCTCTCCTGTCAATCACAGGGACACGAGCCGATCTCGGCCGTCTGTGAGCTCATATACGTGGAAGAGGGTGGATAGCGCTTTCCTCTGAACGTGTTACACTGCCCTGTGATGCAGCATGAGCAGCAGCTCAAAAATTCATCTCAGAGGGAGCATGGATGGTGCGTTTCAAAGACTTTTTTTTTTTTAATTTCAGAACGATGAGCTTTGCTCCTCACAACAATTCTCAGTGATGGATTAGTTTGTTTTCTCTCAGCTAGTGCGAGTGATGTGAATATGGAAGACGGATCAAATGTTTAAGCACCAGGGGAACCCTTCTACACCCTGATCGATTGGCTGACGTGTTGGGACAGAGTACGCTCACCAAGTAACATGATGTAAATTTCATCAACCTGTTGCGCAACACTGAATAATGAGGAAACTAGCTCTGCTGAACTCTTTAAAGTCAAGGAGCTGGTCGGCTCTGGCTCGACACCCCGGTGGATGCAATCCGTACTCTCCTGATGGCTGGACCTCCGTCGCAGGCTTATTCAGAGAACACAGGAGAATGTCAGCTATTTACACAGACCTGTAATCCCTTCAATTGAAACAAGCCAGTGTGGGCTCAGAACTAATCTAAGCAGCTTATCATACACGTAACAGCTTAATATCAAACATTAAGAAAGACCTCTAACAAACACTGATCACTGACAGGTGAAAGAACCTGAACATGATTCCTCTAGCGTGAACAACTTAATGGGTTCCTACTGTATTAAATATCTTTCTGGTCTTTGTATGTATGGAAGTATAAATCAAGCATGGCAAAGTTAACGCTGTTCACAGCTGAAGCAATCGCTTAAGTAACTTTCAATCATTTCGTTCCATTCACCTTCTGATTTGATACGCCGGACTGAGAAGTCTGTGACTCGCCTTAGTGTCGGTTCACATATGTCCTCCACGTAATTCAAAATCTCTTCCTCGTCCTTGCCACCAACAAGACCAGTCCTTCTTGTCGTTACCAATTTCTACATGCACCAGAAACACTTCAAACAGGAAAGAAGCTACTGAAGAAAGAGCTCTATCCGGAAAATCTAATCAGTTCAATCCTCTGATGGTTACGATGATAATTCGGTACACATCCTACAAAACGATCAATCACGCGTTCTTGAGATACCGCTCGAACGAGAATCTCGGGTGGATGCATGGACAGATGGACGGACAAACAGAAAACCACTAAGTGGTGGAGGCATTATGTTTTCAATAAATAAATAAATAAATGAATAAATAAATAAACAAAAGATATCAGGTTGTCACAATAGCCGCAATATCTCAGAAAAGCACACTGTGATAATTCATCTCCAGCGTGGAGTAATGTGAAGTGTGCAGTCTTCAGTTTATCAAAACAAAGACACCATTCCAGGATTACTTCATTTATTTCATTCAGCATGAGCGTTAACTATTTATTATCTGAGCATGTATATTTCAAATCACATCTATCCATCCTGATTAAAGCAGCATTTAGGATTCGATATAGAATTGAAAAAGGTCGTCTCTTTGTCTATTTACAATGACACTGAGGATTCCTTATCTGCTCTGAAAATACGGTCAGTGTCCTCCCTTAACCTCACCTATCTGTCTTTGGCTGGGGCACAAAAAGTGGCCAGGCTTTTAGAGAGCCGACACAGCAGATATTCTCAAATCTTCAAAGTGCCAACTCTGAGTACACACTGAGTGAAAACGCAGTCGACACTTCTATTCGCGAAACATCTGAATAATAGGAGTTACAGTTATGGTCTGTGCCCAAGATAAGTGCGTGCTGCAATCGAGATCTGTGTGCAGGATAAGCTTTCCTCAAAATCAGGTACAGAAGAGGAACTAGGAAGAGAAGGAAAAAAAAAAAAAAAAAAAAAAAAAAGGGGGAAAAAAGATGACTTTGCTCCTTAGCTGTTGATTCATTTGTAATCGCTTGCTAAACATGATGAACTTGCATGAGCTACACTTTGACCCCCATGCTGCGAGTAGATGCAAGCAGTGGGTGGTTAGGTGTGGGTTTATGGTTACAGCTAGACCAACAGAGAAAAACACATTACTCATAAATCACTCAGGATGATGCCAATGATAGATTCTGGTGTGACTACTTTATGACCATGTCTGCAATTCTTACTATTCAAACTGATCTCTGCCCTGGTATAGTGATTTTTGGGATCGCACTGTGGAGGATTTATCTCGTTACAACACAAAGCAATTATATACTCTGGGCTTTACATCATTAGTGGCTTAAAGACATCATGTCAATTTTAAAATTGGGGGAAAAATGATACTCAATTGGAAACTGATAAATGTACCAGTAGATGGCCATCTTGTACTTTAACTCTATGCAGTGTCTACACCCTGATTGAACACCCTTGCCCCCCACCCCTCCAAGCCTTTTTTTGTTCTGGTTTGGTTTATTTTGTCTAAATGTATTAATTATTTTTCTTTCGCCTTTTTTCCTTTCGTTCTCGTCTATACACACACCAATTGTAACAAATGGGAGGGCTTTGGGTTGCTGGTTGTGTTAAAAATAGCTGTAGTACCATGTTATGTTACCCAATTAAGACGATACTCTGATTAAGAAACTAGCCTGTTAAAACAGTGGTTATTGATGACCGTAATCCGCCTAAAGTCATACACGAAGTAAACACAAATTGAATTAAGACATGTGGAGTATTCCTGTTTTAGTCGCATTATAGAAGTGCATTACAGACATATAAACACCTTAATCACATTATTAACGTTGTGTGGGAGTTTTCCCCGCATTTTGTGACAGGACACGTACACACACGGCAGTGCTCAACTGTCTGATGGCAAACGAGCGAGCACGGCTGTGTCCCAATCCACGTACTTGCCTGCTATATAGTAAGTGAAAAACATGCATCTCGACTACTATCTAGTAGGCAAGTACACAGTTTGGGACGCAGCCCACGGTTTCAATCAGGCGTCTATTTGCACGTACAGCATGACAAATAATTAACCGCACTTGAAGCTTTCGTAAAATTAAACACCCAAAACTGTATACGGGACCATAACGAAGATGAACTGTATGTCGATACGTGAAATTCTGGAGGGACGTCGGACGGCGTGGCGCGGTGACGTAATGACGCGTGCCATCAATCGATCTATGTTCTATAACATGTAAAACATGAAAGGAATATTCTAAAAGCAACTCATGTAAACACCTTCATCACAATATTGTCTTATTCAGAATAAGGTCAGTAATTAGATTACTGCTGTCCATGTAAACGTAGTCATTGTCGAAATGCATTTGTACTGATGTCTGTGTAGTCTGTACTGAGTTATTAAACCACACAGAAGTCTACATTACACAACATTACACAGCAGGCATGAACCTGAACTTTCACCCATTAACGCTATGCTGTGATTGACTCACACACCGGCAAAATCAAACAATTATTACTACATTTAAGGAACAGGTTTGGATAGCTTACACAACACAATGACGGAGCTGTTTCACACACTTGCGGCATTAAAAAAAATAAATAAAATGTGCCATAAATGTTGATGACGAGGTTCATTCAGTGATCTCCTAAACAACTTGCTTGTCTTTTTATACCTATATTTTAACAAGAAATTGTAAATTCATGAAAATAAACAACACAACATGCTTTTAAGCTGTATTATACACTATTATGATCATTTTTACAAACTAGTTGGTGATTGGCTTTTGTTAGAAGCTAAATGTATAGATAAATGTACAGATGTAGAGGCTCATGATAGCCTCAGATTCCTGTTATTATCTAACAGGAGTGGAACCTGATGTGGGCTTCTGCTGTTGGAGCTCATCCACCTCAAGGTTTGAGGTGTTGTACATTGTGAGTTTCTTTTCTGCTCACCACGATTGTAAAGAGTGATTGTATGAGTTACTATAGACTTCCTGTCAGCTCAGACCAGTCTGGTCATTCTCCTCTGATCTCTCTCAACACCATTTTTTCACACCATTCGAAATAAACTCTACAGACTGCTGCGTGTGAAAATCCCAGGAGAATCTGAAATACTCAAACCAGCCCATCTAGTACCGACATCCATACCACGGTTAAAGTCACAATTTACAGATCACACTTTCCTCATTCTGATATTTGATGTGAACATTAACTGAAGCTTTTGACCTGTATCTGCACAACTGTTTGCATTGTGTTGCTGCTACATGATTGGCTGATTGAATAACTGCTTAAATGAGCATAACGTGGACAGTGAGTGTATGAAGTAGTAAAGTGTAAATTGTCAGTAGTGGAATGAAATACGCTTACAGCGCACAAAACCGCTTTCTGGGTTTAAAATGGTGCCGGTTATAGCACTTGAATGAACTTTACATTTCTTTTCAGCACTCCACAGGGAGAATGTGGGTGTGGCGATAGGGAAAAGGGACGCTTTTTAAAGGTCAGTGCTGATCCGAAGGAAGTTCAGCTTGCTACCGCCCACTATAACGAGATGCACCAGAAGGATCACTTGATTTCCGGTCGTCCTCACACTGGCAGCAGCACAGACCAACAGGACACCAGCACTGCTTCACGCCTCAACTCTCAATGGAGTCATTCTGTGAGTCACCATGACGGCATGGCCACCATCACTGGCTACTGCAGCACAATACCAGCACTGTTACCTGCGACCATCAGCACTGCCGAGAGGGGGGGGGGGGCTAACCCTGACTGAATCAGAAATTAAATGTCTTCTCTCTGCAGACGATCTGATCGTGTTGTCAAAAACAGAAGAGGGACTATAGCAGGTACTTGACATCATAGAGACATTCAGTCAGACATGGGCCCTTACAATGAACCTTAAAATAAAATAAAACCCCAGAATAATGACCAAATACAGACTCAGCAATCACATTCTGACCCACTGGCCACAGAGTGCTGCAGGGGTGATGTATTTTTGTAGGACAACCCGAACGTTAGCGTCGCCCTGGTGCCCTCGACGAAAAACCAACAGGATTTTTCCACTTGCTTTTGGATTGTTATTGCAGCAAATAAACTCTGTGACCAACAACTTTATGATTCTTATACGTTTTGTTTATCAACATAATTTTCACAAATAAACACAACTTTTATGGATTTTGAAACCTAAATACAAATCACTAGAAGTAAAAGCTTGGGACTATAAACGAGCTACAACACGGTCGCATGACTTCGACTTCGAATGACTTCACCACCGCTACAACTTAAAAATAGAAGAAAAACAACCCCACTACAATTGGAAAATACTATAAACTGAAATCTTCAAGTTGGAAAGTTGTTGGAGTTGGAATCGTTTGCAAGAGCGCGAGTATAAACAAAACAAGGCTGTAGTAGAGTTTTCCTATTCGGCGTGATGACGTTCAACCTCCCCGACTACCTTTCTAGTCAAATTTAGCTATCCAAATGATGGTGGCTAGCAACCATCCACTACAGTTTGACCATTACCAAAACATTCGATCGGTCTACTTCCACATTTTAAGATCAAAAATACCACATTTCAAGGTACTATCAAAACAAGAAAACACTCGGACACTCTTCTACCTCCAGCCTCGCTGCCTCCTTCACAGCCATATCCGCTTGTTTATTTCCTGATCGGCCAATATGAGCTGGAACCAGGCAGAAGATGACGCTAAAGGATTGATGCTGTAAGGGGTCCACTTTAGTGAAGACACAATCTACCAAAGGATGCTCCGGTTTTAAAAGTTTCCATGGCTTGGATTTTGCTTCAATAAATAAAATAAAATAAAAACTGTATTGTGTGTTTACTCAGGTTGCCTTTGATTTATGTTGTATTTCATTTGAAGATCTAAAACTATTTAGTATGAGATTTATTTATGTATGGCGTATTTATCTGTTCATTTATTTATGCATGGCGTATTTATCTGTTCATTTGATGGCCAATACTGTACCACTGTCATGCTAATAAAGCTTGTTTGAATTTGAGAGAAGAAAAATGGTGACACAAAACAAACACATAGAGAGAGAGAGAGAGAGAGAGAGAGAGAGAGCGAGAGAGAGAGACACAGACACCCACGTTCTGAAATGACATGGACAAAGGTCAGTGAAACGTGAGTGTCTGTGTGAGCAGTGCGTGATGAACTCGGACAGGAGTAAAGGGTCAGGAGAGCTGAGGACACACAGTCCTGTCAGTGACAGGTAGAGTCAATAAACCAAACAGCACATGTGGAAATGTTTTCATCCACAACCTCTCCGAGTCTTCACATAACTTCTGTTCTTCCTCATATACAGAGGTCCGCTTACAGAGCTGCTAATTCTGATCACCAAATTTACATTTGTACAATTCACATCTACGGTGTTATTTGTCAAATCTTAATCCCGCTGGTGAAAACATGTGACGAAACTCCTCCTACTAGATCATTCAGCGATACACCACATAAACACATTACTCACCTTACAAAGCTGCGTTTTCTTCCTCGTCTTCTCTTAATCTCTAAAGATAAGCTACGTCTCTTTCCCGGTCCGGCCGAGCGGACTTTGATCGCTCGAACAGCAAACCAGCTCAGCAGAGTTCAGGTAACAGATAACACAGTAGCTAGATCTCAGACCAATTTAGTGCTCCAGGTTATAAATGCTAGTACCTCACACTACAAGGGCTGAAGGCTGCTCAATCTTCCACATGTACATTCAGTAAGGATCTTTAAGTCCAATCGTGCTCAGAGATAAGGACAATCGGAATACTGCGATATTGATAATGCTTTCTACTTAGTATTGTTACTTATAATTGTTTATTTGGAAATCATTCGCAGGAGTATTTACACAGGAAATACGCCATTCATAAAAATCCACTTAGTAATGTAGATAAGTCCTGAGTTTGTGTACATTTGTGTATACCTAGACAGATCTACTTCAGATAGTAAAGTGGATATCAAAACTTTACACACCCGCATTAAAATCGAAGGTTTCTGTGATGAAAAATAAATAAATAAATCAAGATAATTCACCTCTTTTTCTACCTTTAATGCATTATAGCAACTGACAATTCAGGTGAATTACATACAGAAGCATTTTAAAGGGGTGGGGGGATAAGCATGCGACTGTGTTGAGAATGAACCAATCTCATTTAGTAATCATTATATGTACCATGGAACACCATGATCAACAGATGGAGAAAATGGAGCACCACAATGACATCACCAAGAACAGTACAACCTTCTAAAATTTATAAAAAAGGGACAAGATAAAATTCACCAGGGAGGCTGCCGAGAGACCCACGGCAACATTAAAGGAGCTGCAGGAACATCTGGTAAGTACTGCTCATTCCCTGCATGTGACAATCTCTCGTATTCTTCACATGGCTGCACTGTGAGTTTCTCATGATTAAAAACAACAAAACAACAACAACAACATCCAGACCCACCAAAATCATCCCAAAGCATGTGGCAAATTGTGTTATGGTCTGATGTGAGCAAGGTAGAAACAAGGAAGAACCTTGCTCTGACGAGAGCAAGGAAGAAGATATGTTTGGCTGCCCATCACCCAAAGAACACAATGAACATACCCAAACATACTCATGGTGAAGCATGGTGGTGGAAGCATCATGCTATAGGGCTGCTTCTCTTCAGCTGGGGCTCAAGTCAATTTAGAGGAAATCACCGATAACTCCAAATCTATTCTGGCACACAACCAGCAGGCCTCTGGTAGACAGCTGAAGATAATGTTCATACTCCAGCACTATATCGACCCAACGCACAAAACCAAGTCAACAAAGCAACGGCTTCAGAAGATCAATATTTTACATCGAAGACCAGCCATTCAACAAAGACAAAAGGAACAGCACTCTATAGAAAGAGCTTGTTCGTGTGAGTCACCAATAGTTAGTTAGTATCTCCTGTGGCTCTGAGATGAGAAAAAGCGGGCCTGGCCATACATACATTTACCAGGGCCTAAATAACAACGGAGTAGTCCTCACCAACTTCTATAGACAAACAAATAATGTCATGTGGCAACATAAAAACACAACAGACCCCCCCCAAAAAAGGAAACCAACAACAGAAACCAGCTGGGGAAATAATAAGTACACCCTTCCTATTTCCACAATTCTTAAGAGAATAATTAGCAGCCAGGTGTTACTAAGTTACTAATGAAACTGAAACATTTGTCCATCTGGCTGGAATTTCAAGTTTGATCCGGCCAACAAAGAGCATTTACACACAATTTTAAATCGACAGAAGATTGAATCAAACCAGTCCAGAGGCAAAGGTGATGAATAATTTTCCAAGTAAATGTGTACCATCATGTAAAACGGTCCTTTAATTAGTCCTTTAACTTCCCTGATCACTTGTGACTTGAAGGGAAATCTGGCCGTTACACTACCTTGTCTCGTATTTCACAGCAGAATGAAAGCAGAAGAGGAAGAAGAGGAAGCGAATCACCACAATTTATTTCTTGGTTCTACAAAATCACAGATGCAGGTCATCTTAACTACCCATCATCTTAGCTTTCTAAGCAATGTGAACTGAAACACTATTTTCAGTGATGTAATCTACAGATTACATTATTAGACACTATATACACATCTCTTTAAACATACACTGGATATTTCAGCTCCTGCAGCCTCAGAAGCACTTTGCCTATGACCGCTGAAAGACCTTCGTGTGAAACGCCCGCAGTCTCATGGCTGACCCTGCGCTCTGACCCCAACTTCCTAAACACGCTGGGATATGCGAAGAAAAGAATTTCACTGCGCTGTAATGTATATGTGACAAATAAAAGACTTCCGTTTCGTCTACATATTTATATATTAGCGGTGTAATGTAAGGACACCGCTTCTGTTTTTAGTTCTTAGATATATGTATTTGGATTTAAACCTGATGTGTTTTAGGAATTAAATATGAACCCTACCCTGAAAAACACTGTGGAGAAACCCCCTGAGGTAGAAATGCCAGCATGGTGTGTGGATTCTGGCTCGGACAGCCTCAACCTCAGCTACGTCACTCGAGTGTATACTGTAGTTGGTCATATCTTGATGATAATCTAAGCACTTGGTGATTTCTGTATTAAGCATTTGTCGTGGTCATGGAAAAAAAATTGATATTTAGAGAGCGGATCCATTTTTTTTTTTTTTGGTACATTATTCTTCTACATTGAGCACTTTTCTTATCTGATGATTATAGAAACAGGATTGTATGCGAGCTCCTCAGCATGTGTGCGGCAGGTAAGAGTGGGATAAAGGACAGCTATGCTTGGTCATGCTTGATATTGTGTTGCAACTCAGCATTACATCCACCTTTTTCTACAAGAGGACTCTTATTTTGTCAAAAACTTCTGCTTTAGACAGCGATTGCTCCAGCAACGATGACACAACTGCCTACAAAATGTACAAGTGCAAGACAAGGAAGTTACAGTTTACACAAGAGTGCTACTAGTATTATAGTATTCATGAGAAGCCTAGTGTCCAGTTTTACCTTTCTAAAAAATTTTTAGGGATTATTTCAGAGAAAAAAATGCAATCCCCTATAGGGTGACAGAGCTGGATACGTACTCGTTCAACTCTTTTGTTCATTGTTCTGAGTGAGATATGGCAATGGATGGTCCGGAGAACACGACGGCTGTTTTGTCCAAAAACTATTTGAAATGTCGACTCGTCTGACACAAAACATGATTCTACTGTCAATCTCAGATTAGACTGAGACCAGAGACATCGGCAGCGCTTCTGGACAGTGTTGATGTATGGCTTCTGCTTTGCATTGTAAAGCATTAACTTGCATCTACGGATGCAGTGGCAAATGGTGTTGACTTACAAAGGATTACCAAAGTATTCCCGAGCCCATGTCAGGATATCCATCACAGACTCATGACGGTTTTTAAGACAGTGACGTCTGAGGAATCGAAGATCACACGCATTCGGACGTTTTCGGCCTTGCCCTTTACGCACTGAGATTTGACCGGATTCCTTGAATCTCAATCATATTGTGCACTGTAGAAGGTGAAATGCCCAAAATCCTACCGATTTGTCTTTGGGGAATGTTGATCTCAAAGTGTTTCATTATTCTCTGACAATCTGTTGGCAGATTGGCGAGCCTCAACCCATCCTTGCTCTTGAAGGACTAGGCTTTTTTTTGGAGGCTTCTTATATACACTATGATTAGACGATTGCCTCACCTGTTTCACATCACCTTCTTATTTCAGCCCGTCACATCGCTATTAGTCCTAAATTACCCCGGTCCCAACTTTTTTGGAATGTGTTACATGTACCAATTTCAAAATAAACATTTACCTTAAAAAAGCTATATAGTTGATTAGGTAAAATGTCAAATACCCTGTCTTTATATGATTTTTGTTTAAATACAAGTCAAAGTACATTTACAAACTGCTCCTCTTTGTTTTTATTTTCATTTTCCATACTGTCCCATCTTTTTCGGAGTTGGAGTCCAATTCCGATTCCAATCGTCACTGTTTTTCCACGATGTACCCCCCAGCGATATCCAATCCACCAGTTTTTTGATGGTATCGGATCAATACAAAAGCTAGGTATCAGATCGGTGCCATCTCTTGTTTCGTTCGTGCGAGTGTCCTGTGCCCAGAACGAGTGCCCAGATCCCTCTAGAAAAAAAAAACCTATTCAATTCTAATTTATGTTTCACATTTAAGGTGTTCTCATTGACTTTAGGATTTACCATCAAAATAAAACAGTGGATAAACAAAAAATAAATTCGCCTTTTTTGTGAAGATGTTTTGCTTATAGATAGATCATTTCCTTAACTGGAACCTAATTTCAGGCCTAGGCTTATTTTAGCCAACAGCAACTATAACCAACATCATCATCATTTGCCAAATGGATTAAAACCTAACTACTGTCCTTCCACAGCCACTGACAAACTGCATCCAACATCAAAACCCATCATTCCCATTCCTCATTTGTAAGTCGCTTTGGATAAACACGTCTGCTAATGAATAAATGTAAATGTAAATGTAAATCACACCAAAGGACCGAGGTTTCATTCCAATCAAGCAGATGCCACAACTTGTAATGAAACCCTACACCCACACCAACCTTTTGGTGGACAAGATTGGACTCCCCAGCTTTAGGGTGAACCTGAGACCATGCAGACACTGGACCCTGGCTATGAGGACGTCTATACGCAGGCTCAGGCTTTATTGAAGGTCATCCAAGAAGGCAGAGCTCACTCTGTCACCAAGAAGGATGCCTTTTGGCTTGGCCAGTTTTAGCAATGGTGTGGGTGAGAAGTGGAGAAGAACAGCACACTGAACTGCACCATACTACAAAATGAGGCAACCACAAACACTAGCTAGCTACATTAGCTGTGAGCTGAGCAAGCCACGGCAATTGTCCCACACCTCTGAGAACAACCCGTTAATGCTGCATTCAACAAAAAATTTTAGAAAGAAAACGCCCCCTTAACTCGGAATTCCTACTTCTCCTCAGGATGGTCTCCTCAACCCAGGGTTCAGTAAGTGACGTGAACTCACTGGGCGGCTGTGTCTCAGGTGGTAGAGCGGGTTGTCCACTAATCGTAGGGTTGGCGGTTTGATTCCCGGCCCACATGACTCCACATACCAAAGTGTCCCTGGGCAAGACACTGAAGCCCAGGTTGCCCCCAATGGCAAGTTAGCGCCTTGCATGGCAGCTCTGCTACCATTGGTGTGTGAGTGTGTGAGAGAATGGGAGAATGAGACACAGTGTAAAGCCCTGTGGATAAAAGCGCTATGTAAGTTGACCAAATCAACATGGTCGCTCAGAGCATGAACAGTAAAATGCAGCAGCACTCCTTACCATTCAATTATTTAAGTTATCATCTCAAGTATTTTTACTTTTTATACCAGAACTGTTCTTGTTGGAGTTAGCAAACAGAAAAGGATTTTCTTTTTGTTCTATCCCCCCTTCACATTAATGATGATGTTCAATTGGAGGCACAAAAAAAGAGAAAATTTTAGGGAAAAAAAAGTTAGGTTTTCTGGGTTTTTTTTTTTTTTTTTTAAACTGCTTCCTTGTTGGCCTTAAGGTGGAAAAGGTTGAGAAACCCTGCTTTACATCAATCAACATACAGAGATTTGCTTGTTAAATCTATAGTGCTTTGAAAAAGTATTTCCATTTAAATTTACATTTACGTACATTTGGCAGACGCTCTTATCCAGACAGACTAAGATTTATCTAATTTTATACAACTGAACAGTTGAAGGTTAAAGGCCTTGTTCAAGGACCCAGCAGTGGCAGGATGGGAGCGCTGGGATTTGAACTCATGACATTCCGATCAGAAATCCAACATCTTTACCACTGAGCTACTACTGACCACTACCCCTGTATTTGCAACCTGAGTAAACAGAAAATACAGTTTTTAAATGATAATGTTTTTTATTGAAGCAAAAAGTTATCCAATACCAACTGAGCCTGTGGGAAAATGTATTTGCCCCCACAGTTACCAATTCCCCAAACCTATGAAACTGCATTCATAATGGGGTTCAGCTGGACTAAAGTGAGAACAATTATTTTCAAATGGAGAAACTCGGCACAGTAGTGAACCTTCTCAGAAGTGGCTGACCTTCCAAAATTCCACCAAGAGCAATGGCTCATCCAGAAAGTCACAAAAGGAGGTCCTTTGATGTTGTCCTTGACTCTTTTGTGACTTCTTGGATGAGTCATTGCTGTGCTCTTGGAGGAATTTTGATGTCTCTTACATCAATAAAGGTCACTGTTCATGACTCCACTATCAGAAAGACGCTGGGAAAAAATAGTATCCATGGAAGAGTGGCGATGTGAAAACCACTGCTAACCCAGAAGAACATTAAGACTCGTCTGAATTTTGCCGAAACACCTTGATGATCCTCAAACCTTTTGGGAGAATGTTCTGTGGACTGATGAGTCTAAAGTGGAATTGTTTGGAAGACAGGTGTCCCGTTACATCTGTCATAAACCAAACACAGAATTCCACAAAAAGAACATCATACCTACGGTCAAGCATGGTGGAGGAAGTGTGATGGTGTGGGGATGATTTGCTGCTTCAGGGTCTGCGCAACTTGCAGTAATTGAGGGAAACATGAATTCTGCTCTCTACCAGAAAATCCTAAAGGGGAATGTCCGGTCTTCAGTCCATAAATTGAAACTCAAGCGCAACTGGATTAAGCAGCGTTGCAGTGGCTACGTTTACATGGACAACAATAATCTAATTATTCACTTCATTACGTCTCCATGCCACGCTGTCTGATGTTCCCTCCAGAATTTCACGTATAGACATACAGTTCGTCTTTGTCATGGTACCATATATAGTTATGGTTTTTTTTCCATTTTTAATTTTACGAAAGCTTCAAATGCAGTTAATTATTTGTCATGCTGTACGTGCAAACAGATGACTGCTTGAAGCCGTGGGCTGCCTCCGAAACAGCAAAACTTAGATACTAAATAGTAGCCGAAACACATGTATTTATCCTACTATATAGTAGGCAAGGACGCGGTTTCGGACGCAGCCGTGCTCTCTTGTTTGCCGTCAAACATTAGGAGCACTGCCGTGCGCGTACGTGTCCTGCCGCAAAATTCTGCGAAAACTCCCACACGATATTATTATATTAAGGTGTTTACATGTCTGTAACACACGTCGATAATGCGACTAAAACAGGAATACTCCACGTCTTACTTCGATTTGTGTTTACTTCGAGTATGACTTTAATCAGATTAAGGTAATCAATAATCACTGTTTACATGCTAGTTTCTTAATCAGAGTATCGTCTTAATCGGGTTAATATCGGAATATTGTTGTCCATGTAAACATACTGAATGATCCAAAGCATAGGAGTAAGTCCTAGTCCCAGAAGTAAGTGAGAGATGTTTGGTTATAGTTATTGCTGCTAAAGTTGGCATAATCAGATTTTAAGTTTAAGGGGGCAATTAGTTAATTAATTAGTTTAAGGGGGCAATAAAAATAATAATAATAAAAACTGTATTGTGTGTTTACTCAAGCTGCCTTTGTTTTATGTTGTATTTCATTTGAAGATCCAAAACCATTTAGTAGGAGATGTACACAAAAACAGAAGAAATACTTTTTCACAGCACTGTATAACACTGAGTTCATCTAATTTAATGTCAAGTTTTGGGTGTGAAAGCCCAATATGTTCCTCCAGGTCCACCACATCCTCGGGCAGGATGAAGGATGAAGTGGGTGCTAAAAGCTCTATTAAACGGCATACCCCCCTCTGATAAACAATGATGAAGCGTAGCTGAGCTTTAAGCCTGGTTTGCGTCGCAACCAAGTTGTCATAGTAACTGACCTAAACTCTTGTGAGCTCAGATCTCGGTTTGTCCGTGTCAACAGATCGGGGTTTGTTGAATAGTGGGATTAATCAGCAGGGGGATGAATCAACGCAACAGACAGGTCAGCACAAGCTAGTACCGGAAGTAGAGCAAACGCTCAATCTGAACTCTGTCTCTTTAAACAGGCCCTGAACGCGCGCGCGGTAACTCACGGTTATAACTAGGTGTGAAGCCATTGTGTGAGTATATATGCGTATGTATGTGTGTACAGAGACGTTATAACACAAAACATGACCTTCTGCTGTTACAAAAAAAAGCTCGGAAATGGAGACAACTGCTTCGTATGTGTGTATGTGTGTGTGTGTATTGTATAACGGTACTCACTTCCGCCAAACGCAGGTACAAGGCACAAAAAGGGTGTGAATTCAAGACCAAACTATCCGCCGCCCCCCAAAAAAATATATATATAAAACAAAAACAAAGTACACAGTCCAGAGTTGTTCAAGGCCACTCGAGCTGTATAGTCCGCGCTCCGTAATCCTGAGTCATTTTCTCTGAAAGTTCTAAAGAAAACTTTAAAACCAGGAGTGTTTATGTCCGGAGCTGCGCCTCCTCCACGTCGGCTTCTGCTGCTGCTTCCGCCGCCGCCTCGGGTTCATTCGGCGGGGTTTCTAAGCGACCGCCCTTCTTTTAAAAACAAAAAATAGTAATTATAATAAACTACACCAGTCTCGGCTGTTCTTCAGATGGTAATAGGTGACGTAAGGTTAGCAGTTTTCCACCTTTCCGAGCGTTACTCGGTAAATATCTCCGGCCGGATTTGGTTTGAAGCCTGAAGCCAGTCAGCAGACTCACATTCAGCCAGACTGAAGAGGGAGGAGGGTTCAATAACGAGTGGGCGGGGCTAACATGTAATGACGTTTTCTTCGACCGCCGCCATTTTTGTTGTTTTCCTACATCAGAGCGTTCGAGTGACAAAGTGGGGACGGAAGAAACAACTAAATTTACCTCTTCGGAACAGAACAGCGAGCAGTATATTCAGTGTTACAGATTTAACGTGTGACATGACATGTCTGCATGGCGATGAATCTACAGCTAATACTTGCATGTACAGTGTAACTCATTTAATCCTACTGTGTTTACTCTCCGTGCTGTGAGCGGCCATGTTGATTTGACGTCACTTGCTGAACTCAGAGTTGACTTGGGGGTTTCCTTGGGGGGGTTCTTTCGACCTTATGATAGATCACAGCCACTGGAAAACTTTCATTTAGCCAACACACTTTTTTTTTTTAAAAAGGAGAGGATTTTTTAATTAAGTTGCACATTTGTAAAATGATCTGGTATTTCACGTATGAATTAATTACAACATAGGAGATTTTTGCATTTGCATTTTGATGACTAGTTAAAAAGAAAATGAATCGAAGAGGGTTTTGGTTGAACGCGTGTCGTGATAACATCACGATACCTCTTGGCCCAAATCTGCGGAAATTTTTGAAAAATTGCGAGCTCCATCGAATATCACAAGAGTTTGCTCAATTTTGTGTTCATTTCTGCGATTGTTAAATCTTTGAGGGACTAATTAAAATTAACAATAACCAAATGACTAAAATGTGGCTATATCTCTCTATTTTTATTAGTGATGGGGAGATCAGATCATTTCCTTGACCTGGATCTTTGAATGTCGTTCAGCAGTACGAACGAATTTGAGCAGAACTAAATTAAAATGTTACATTTTCAATAGTCAAATTCCCCCAAACACATCTACTTACTCTGATCATATTCAGAATAAGGAAAAAAATGGTGATGTAGCCAAGGACAAATAATGAGAAACAGAAATGATTAATTCACCACTCAACTGGGCTTTCATTCTTTTGTCACGTGACAACCACATATGCTGAGGCTCTTGTGGCCTTTTGTATTATGTGATACTTTCTGAAGACAAGATAAAAGTAAATCCACTGTAATCTGATAAAGTATCTTGCTTTATCAGCGTGATTTCCCCCCATCATACAGATAACATTTAAAGCATTAACTAACTCTTTATTACCGAATTCAATGTTACTAAACTAACTTGTCTCTCCTATATTCCACAACATTAAATACAACTATAAACTGTTAAAAAGCATGTCATAATCATAGGAAGATTGCTATGGTGTAAGAAGAAAATCAAATAATCCACACAGGAGTAGAAACAGGCCTGAAGCTTCACACATCACATCACACCTCCTAATAAATGATTATTTTCCTTTAACATGTTTTATTTTTTACACCATACTGTTGATCTGTCTAATCTGATTGGTCAGAAAGTGGTGATTAATTTTCTATAGCAGCAGCTCTGACAGCAGTGCAGGCTATAACTCAAATCACAGGTTTATATTGATGTTAATACGTTATCTTCTCTATAGTAGCCTAACAACTCATTCATACAGAGCTGTATGGCAGATGCTCCACATCAAGACTAACAACAAACAGATCTAAAAACGTGTTGTTATTTAACAAAAGTGAGTAATTGTTGACATGGTGAAGTTTTCTGTAAGGAGAAATTTGTTTAACATTCAAGGAAGGAGTAAGTTTTCTGAAATGAGGAAGTCTTCTGTCTTCAGGACTTTCTCGGTATCGTGACAAGTTTGTGGGGGTTTTTTGATGATTAAACTGCTGTAATGTAAACAATAACATGAACTGACTTGTTTGGTGGACTTCCATAGCCTTAAATGTAACTATAAATAGATAAAAACAAGGCATGTTCTTCGTTAATAAACAGAAAACGGTAATGGTTGGCAAGTTGCAGTGGAATACGAGGAATGAAGCACTTCAGGACCTGCTGTTATTGGAAAATATTCTTCCTTATAACACCAGCATGTCATGGATTATTTTCCTGTAACTGCATGACCCATTGAGTTTTATTCTTTACATAATAGCTGGGTTGTCATTAGAACCCAGTGTTTACTTAAATTTGTCACTTGGAGCTTATTAACACTGCAGCATTTGGGTCATGATTGCTGCAGTATCACTGAATAGAATCTTTGAAAATGATCTTATCTCCACTTTGGGTTGAAATTTTCTTGTAAATCCTTCAGAATGAATTCCAATTAGAAGAATAGTTTTATATATAAAATATAATATAAAATTATAATAATTTAATACCAGTTTGCTAGTAGCTCCCAAGACCAAATGAACATAATGGGGGAGGATTGTTCAGTGCTGTAGCTCCCAAATGATGGAAATGTCCAGCTAAACTCAGTAACCGGGCCTTAATCAAGTGGGTGACCAAGAACCCAATGGCCAGAGCTTCAGAAGTCCTCTACAGAGATGGGAGAACCTGCTGGAAGGAGAACCGTCTCCAGAAATACTCCATCAAAAAGAGTGGCTCTCTGGTGTGACAGGAATGAGAGAAACTGCCTAAATCCACCAGGTGTGTAAAGCTCGTGGAGACTTACAAAAGAAGGCGTGAAGATGTAATCGCTGTTGAATAAAGGGTCTGAATGTGTGTCTAAATGAGAGATTTACAGTTTAAGGTTCTGATTTTTCTGGATTTTTTTTTTTTGCTTTCTGATGATAGGTTTTTGTGTGTATATTAATGTAAAAGAAATGTCAATTAAATCCATTTTAATTGAAACGTACAACACCACAAAGTGTGCAGAAAAGCAAAGGGGTGTGAATACTTTCCAAGCCACTGTATGTTTGTAGTTAAACTTCAAGCACAATGCTTCAGCCTGCACACCTAAAAACTGGAATATGAAGACAACACCGTGCCCCATTTGCAAACATTCAACATATTTAATCTTTTCAAAACCTGCCTTTCACAACACACTACACACTATAGTGGAAACAATGTGTGTTAAAAGCATAACAAAAATGCAATAAAGGATTAAATATGCTCATGTAAGAATCCCCTGAGTGGAAGTCTCATTCCTTTAAACACACACACACACACACACACACACACACACACACGCACGACCAGGATATGTCAAAATGAGACACACAACCAGTTATTTAAAACTTTTATTTTTTTTCTTGTAATTGACAGGTTAGGAAACAATGGCTGAAGAAAATAAATAAATATTAAATATTAATGATTGTTCCTCAATTGTTATTCTGTAAATAAAAGATCTAAAAAATAATTTAACTCCTGCACACATGTGCCAGTGAACCTTCATAAAAGCTTCATAAATAATAATAATTTAAAAAAAAATCTGGAAATCAATAAGTTAATTAATTATTGAAAAAAAAAAAGATTAGAAAAATTAGATAAGGAGATAATAATAATAATAATAATAATAATAATAATAATAATAATAATAATAATCTTAACCTCAATTTTCAAACCATGATATATACAATGAAATACAAATAAATTTTTAAAATGATTTCCACTCTATTTGCTCATTACATTTTCCCATCAAATCATCCTATCTGGAAATGTAAAATCTAACTACAGCCTGACCATGAGGGACAATATTCAGTCATTTTCGGTCCTTCTTCCCTAGCTAACATACCCATGATGCTCTGCACTTTTGAGCTTAAATTACTTGAAAAACCCACCCGAATTACCCCACACCTCCCCTCCCACCTCCCTCTCCACTGATATGCCTTCACATAGCCCAAATAAATTTCTATATACACATAACTGGTGCTGAGTAGATCCCCATAGTGTGCAGTAAGCACAAACCAGCAGAAGAAAACACACACACACACACACACACACACACACACACACACACACACACAAAAGGCCTTGCTGTGCAGCTATTACACAATGATGTTGGTCCCATTTTATGTGCAGTTTCAGTTCAAGGCCAGATGGAGCCTTCCCTCCAAACTCCTAAACACTCAGACACACACGCACACACACATACACACATACATACATACACACACACACTTTTAAATAGTGTGCATGAAAGGAGTGTGACATTGCAGGAATAGTGTGGAGCCGGTTATTAGCTGTACAACAATGTGCCTATAAACAGTTATTGGTCATTATGCTGTATACTGACGAGGCTGTAAATGTATATTATTAACCCAAGTCTTGTGCAGCGGGTTAGTGTTAAATCTGTTAAATGTATATATTTGATTCAGTGTTCTTTTGTAGCAGGTTTTTAAAATGAGCAGTTGGTCCCATAATTAATTTACAGCTGAGGAAATTTTGTTTTTTGTTTTTTTTTCTCCAAACCAACTTCTTCAGTCGTCTTCTTTTTGTTAATTTTTTTGACCTATGATAGAAAGAGGGCAAAAGGAGAGAGAAAAGAAAGAGTTAGATCATTGGAAATGACTTGTGCTCTGAGGACACGGGTAACACATGGCACGTGTGCTGGAGCATTTAGCAGTGATCTTATGCTTACCATTACTTCCATGCAATTAAGGTAGTAAGCCAGTAAAAAGTGGGTGTATGGTCAAAATGTGTGTTCAGTGTTAGTGTCTCAGTGGGAAAAGGCTTCTGGCAGGCATACAAATTTCCAACATGCACCATAGGAATTCTGGGCTGCACTTTACTTCTTAACTATATATTAGGACTCACTAATGTGTTAACAGAACTTTATATATATATATATATATATATATATATATATATATATATATATATAATGTATATGTATGTACGTGTGTGTATGTATGTATGTATGTATGTATGTATGTGTAATATATTATATATATATATATATATATATATATATATATATATATATATATATATATATATATATATATACACACACACACACACACACATATATACACAGTTGTATATTTTTTAAATTCATTATGTATTTTATTGTACACTTCTACAAAACCCAGAATTCCTACAGGGAAATGCTGCTCATCGATCAGCACAATGCTGTCACCTCAAGCCTCACGCAAGAGGTTTGAGAGATAGTGAATGAATTGTTCCAGCATTCTCTCGTTTTCTCTTTCTGAACAAACACACACACACACACACACACACACACACACACACACACACACACACACACACACACAATTAATTCATTCTTTCACTCATTAGACAAAACACCATACCCACTAGCACAAACTTTCCTGTGTCATCGAATACACACTGAATCCCCCACGTTCACAAAAACTAAAACACCACCAGACTACATTATGGGAGGAGCTGTAAAGAGATAATAATCATGACCAAACAAAAACACAGAGGAGACTGATCAAAAACAAAATCCACCCAAAACACTAGGGCATTCAAAAAATGGCTGATTGAGTACTTAATAGCTTTGAATGACTTTGATTTGCTGCAATGGCTGATTACAGTTACAGGACGTTAACTCAAAGTTTAGTGTCATTGATCAGTATTTACAAAACAAAACAAAACAAAACAAAAACAAAAAAAAAGAGAAAGGCACAACGCACCAAACACACTCCATTTTCACCACAGTAACCCGCCATGCACTCTCAGCATGGAGGATAGAAGACAAGAGGGCCAAAAAAAAAAAAAAAAAAGATAAGAAAAGGAGGAAAAAAAGATAAACAATAACAAAACTGCTAACGGCAACCATCACAGGCAGGAATATCGCCACAGCAACCAACACAGGCCAATCAACTTACAACAACCGCTGTGACAGGAAGGGGGAAGCTTTATTGGTTGCTATGGCCACCGCAGCCATAGCGACGTAGTCTCCGCACGAGTTATGATTGGCCAGGGCAGCCTTGGGTGGGGATGAGGTTTGTTTGTTTGTTTGTTTGTTTGTTTGATTTCAGGAGAATGAGCGATGACACAGCACAAAAACAAAAAAAATAAATGAAAAGTAAAAATTAATCAACTGATTATTGTCTTGTTCACTTTAAAGCATTTCTAAACACATTACACTCAGTTCATAATACATTCCCTTCAAATATACTGCGTAGTCTAATCATCAGTCTAGAACTGCTTTGAGAACCTGTTCCTCGTCGTGATACGTTTAGTTCAAATCATCATGGAGGCCGAGAGCCCGTTTTATTCTGTAATCATGTTTTACTCTATCGTTAAGATACAGTACTTCTGGTCTAATAAGTCAGAACTGCCTGCACTGATGCTCTTTCAACCCCCCATCTCTTTTTCTGTCTCTCTCACTCTCTCTCACCTGGCCATGTTAGTATGGGCGGTTGGCATCTTTGGGCCTTTTCAGCTGCACTTTCAGTCTTTTCATGCCAATCTGAAATCCATTCATGGCCTGGATGGCAGTCTGAGCGCTGGCGGGGTTGTCGAAGCTTACAAAACCTGAAAAAAAAAAAACAAACAAAAAAAAAAAACGAAAAGAAAAAAAAATAATAAAAAAAACAAGAGCAGCACAAAAGCATGAGGCACAGAAAACAAATCCTACACAATCCTCTCAAACAATCAGATCCATTATGTCTGCACCACCCACTGTTTTGAATTGTTTGTTATTCCTTCTAAAGATACTCTCTCTCTCTCCCTCATTCTCTCTCATTCTCATTTTCTCTGTCTCAACCCACCGAAGCATTTGCTCTGATTGGTTGCGCGGTCGACGAAAACCTTGGCTGAGATGACGTTGCCGAAGGGCAGAAACATCTGCAGCATCTCAGAGTCGGTGAACTCCTGTGGCAGGTGATAGATGAAGATATTACATCCCTCTGGACCTGAAGAGAAAAATGAGTAAGAGGAAAACAAAAAAAAGCATGTTATATGGATGAGAAAATGCTAGTTTCTGCCAGAAAAGACAGCCAGTATTTAAAAAAGGGATGTTTGTGGTCTCGGTGGATAATGGAACAGGAAGTGATCGTTACCTTCTCGCTGCTGCAGCTGCTGAGGCTGTTGGGTTTGCTGAGCAACTAGCGTGGGCTGATGTGGGAACGGCTGACCAACCAAACCATACGCAGCAGGATATGTGGCTGTGGACAGGTTCATGGTTCATGAACACTGCATAATTGTACAGCCAAAAGCATTGCCTTTGAATGCAGTGTATAAATATTCCAAGAATACGTTCAACTCTTTTAGTAAAGTAATTGCAGGCAATTCTGGAAACATTAAACAAGTGATCGTGTCTAAAAAAAAAAAAGATTTTTTTTAAAGATAAAGACTATAATGATCATTTGCATAAAACATGCTGAGAATATACAGAATGTAGGAAAGTGTATAAAGCCTGGATGCCTCACCAGTGTAATGCTGCATTCCAGTGTACGCCTGCTGAAGAGGATCCAAGGCAGGGCTCTGAGCTGCAAGATGTATAAGAAAGGAACGGATGAAGAGAGATGTAGGGAATGCCGACACAAACAACGAAACATGTTACAGAAATAAAAAACTGAACGTTTAATCATAACGCTTGAGACAGTGGGCGGAGCTTCACCTTGATATTGGTGGACGCCGTTGGTGTACAGTGTTTCAGAGGCTGATTGCCCGCTGGGTGGGGCAGGAACGGCCGAGTAACTGTTGACTGCAATTGGTGGAAGAGTAGGCACTGGTGTGGCAGCAATAGCAGGAGGTGTGCTCGCACCTTTATCACAAAATCACACACAGATCACACTGACGTTATCCTCGTCAACGCTGTGGTAGTGGCAGCACATACGGTATTTATGTAAACGTCTGAAGAGAAAAATTCGGTCATTATTTTAAGGAGGTGTCTAGGGGGTGTGGTCACCTGAGGATGGGGTGATTGACGCGATGGGTGTCGCTATGATGCTGCTTGGGTTAAGAGCAGCCAACTGCTGCATCTGCACCGCAGCAACCGTTGCCACGGGAGACAGATAGGCCGACTGAGCCACCAAAGCCTGTTGCTGGACCAGCTAAAGGGGGAAAAAACACACAAGGGTGCATTATTCCAGTGATACGAGTAGCTAAAAGATTTTTAGTACTGTAAGCTAATGTCAGGATTTAGGTGTTAACACAGAGTTTGAAGCGTGAATAGTTACTGTCTTTAATGATTATAATCCCTCTCCGTGTTACATTATTGGTATAGTAGTAAACTACCAAGATAGCAGTCTCTTTTTTAAGGGATTAGTACAGTGGTAGGTTAGTACTCACAGCCTGTGTGTAAGCGTTGTAGGCCCCCAGGTGGAGGCTCATGGGGCTGATGACGCCCAGCTGAGAGGCAACCTGCTGCATGCGCCTGATGCCCCGCTCCTTCTCTGTGTCTGCAAACTTCACCACAAGACTGGAAGAGGCTCCCTGGGGTGAGAGAGAAAGAGAGAGAGAGAGAGAGAGAGAGAGAGAGGGAGGGAGGGGGAGAGGGAGGGGGAGAGAGGGAGGGAGAGAGAGGGAGAGAGGGAGAGGGAGGGAGGGTGAGTGGGAGAGAGGGTGAGAGAGGGAGAGGGAGAGAGGGAGAGAGAGAGGGAGGGAGAGAGAGTGAGGGAGGGAGGGAGAGGGAGAGTGAAGGAGAGAGAGTGAGGGAGGGAGAGTGGGAGAGAGGGAGAGAGAGTGAAGGAGGGAGAGAGAGTGAAGGAGGGAGAGAGAGTGAAGGAGGGAGAGAGAGGGAGGGAGGGAACGTGGGAGAGAGTGAAGGAGAGAGAGGGAGGGAGGGAACGTGGGAGAGAGTGAAGGAGAGAGAGGGAGGGAGGGAACGTGGGAGAGAGTGAGGGAGAGAGAGGGAGGGAGGGAGAGTGAAGGAGAGAGGGAAGGAGGGAGAGAGGGAGAGAGAGTGAAGGAGGGAGAGTGGGAGAGAGAAAGAGAGGAAGAGAAATAAACTACATGTTCTATTCAGAGAGGAAGTTATATCAGTAAGAGCAGCAGCACAGTATGTCTATATGTAGGATAAACAAATTGGAAATACAACAATCTACTCCTGTAAATATTACTATTCTACCTGTCTGTAATATACTATAAGTATATATAAGTATATATAAGTACACTACTTATACTTATAGCTGCACTGCTTCTGTATGATATAATTTACTCAATATTATTTTTGTTTTATTATACAGTAGGTATAATAAACAATAGAACTGAACAAAGAGAAAGAGAAAAATTTGGTGTGCACTTGAGTGTAATGGCTGAGACAGCGGCGCTGAGGAGGAAATATGATGTGGGTGAGGCCAAAACAATGATTTCATTCTGTGGTGTCTAAAGGCCTATTCTCACGACAGGCTTCTGTAGTTTGCTGAGGTAGATCTGACTGTGGGTGGAGTCCTGAATGTACTGAGCATCTGTGTGTTTGACATTAATTCAACAAACATTAAACAAGAAACACTGCTTCTTTTTTCCCGGTGATTTCTGATCTTTTCTGTTTATGATTTCTTTTCTGTGCGATATGCATGCACGTATGTATATAACATCCTGTTTTATTGTTTCATTTCCTCCCAGACTGTTTTTTTTTTTTGGCTATTCTGTTTTATTGTTGCAGATAACAGTTTCCTAGTGCTCTATTTATAGTGCTAAATAAAGTAGCTTTAATGACCTTCTATGTTTGTGTGTGTGTGTGTGTGAGAGTGAGAGAGGGGGTGAGAGGGAGAGAGAGAGAGAGAGAGAGAGAGAGAGAGAGAGAGAGAGGGAGAGAGGGTGAGGGAAAGTGTGTGAGAGAGAGGGAGAGAGAGAGTGAGAGGGAGAGAGAGAGAGAGAGAGAGAGAGTGTGAGAGGGAGAGAGAGAGAGTGTGAGAGGGAGAGAGAGAGAGAGAGAGAGAGGGTGAGAGGGAGAGAGAGGGAGAGAGAGAGGGTGAGAGGGAGAGAGAGAGAGAGAGAGAGAGAGAGAGAGAGGGTGAGAGAAAGTGTGTGAGAGAGAGGGAGAGAGGGAGAGAGAGAGAGAGAGAGAGTGTGAGAGGGAGTGAGAGTTAGAGAGAATGTGTGACAGAGAATGTGAGAGGGAGAGAGTGTGTGAGAGAGTGTGAGAGAGAATGTGTGTGTGTGTGTGTGTGTGTGAGAGAGAGAGAGAGAGAGGGTGAGAGAGAGAGAGAGAGAGAGAGAGAGAGAGAGCGTGGGAGATGGTGACACTGACCGGCAGAGTGCGGCTGCCATGAAGAGCGTTAATGGCCGCTTGGGCCTCTGCGTTGCTCTGGTATTTCACAAACGCACAACCTGCAAACAGACAAACAAAATCATCTCTAATGTCACACGATACAACATCTCACAAACATAACCATAACCTGGGCTACATGCTACTGACAACATAACCCGGACTTTTCTCTCTCTCTGTTTCATCAAGACTGCAAAAAATAAATGCAGTCCTATGTTAGAAACGGCATTATTCAGACTTTGGCCTTAAAAATACAGAGCCGTCGTCTTGCATGTTGTCATCATCCAGTCGACAAAACGTGTTATTAGATAATAGAGTGGTCGTTTTTAACACATCAGTTTTAGACAACAATTACACCTCGCTGCGTCCTCCATGACCCATGTAGTTTATTTAGTTGTGCTTATTTTACCTGCTTATATAACCTGTTTGCTCACATGCATTCATTGTGCCACTGATGTCTACTATAATGATGACTGATGATGATATATAATAACTGCTCCTTCTGGGAGCAATAAATTATGTATGTATGTATATTATATACATTATATATATATATATATATATATATATATATATATATATATATATATATATATAAAGTGTATATGAAGTGATGGTTATCCCTCACACGAGGAACAGAATAGTCTAATGGCGCCTTATCATTCTATTATTTTAAACATTTATAGATTAGTCTACATTTCTTTAAATATATATATAAATATATAACACGTCACATGTGAACAAATAAACAATCCGTCTAGTGCCTTCTCAATGCCTTAAGAAAGCGCAAAGTGCGTGACCTGGTCAGAGAGCGCTGTGATTGGTCAGGCAAATTAAAATGAAAGTATTAAATGTGAAGCTTTTAATGTTTGTTTGTTTGTTTGTTTGTTTTTAAAAAAAAAAATTTCCGCTTGTGTAGTGTTGAATGAAGTGTAAAAGTAGTTGATCAGCCAAGACATGGTGCCTGAAGTCTGCTTCTTTTTTGGAGCGTTGTGTTGGAGTTACATGTTTAATGTAACTCACAACAGCCTCTGGTGGCCTATAATCTCTAGTTTAGCATCTTACACACCTGAATCACTCGCGTGTCTCGAAAGACATTGCTCTAATGCTGCATTCGACTATAAGTCGTACCCCGTCATTTAAAATCCTCTGACTAGGGAACAAAAAAGAAAGAAAAGACCTCTACAGCTACTCACAAACTCGGGACGGTCTCCTCAAGCCCGAGTTCAGCAAGTGACATTTAATCGACGTGATCAGAAAACGCCGTAGCACTTCTTACCTTTGAAATGAGTTACGCTGTATGTACAAGTACTTACGTACTTTACTTTAGATTTATTCGCTCGTTAAATCTTTAACGCTGACTATACAGTTCGCTGTTTTAAGCAGGTAAATATACATCACTCATCACTCGGAAGCTTGTTGCTAACAAAAACACGTCCATGTCCCCCAGGCGCCCATGCCCTCCGGCTTCCTGCTTTCCGAGGCAAGTCGAACGGCGGCGTACTTGAGTGATAGCAGCCTGGGATTTTTTGGACAGAGGAATGAATGTCCAAGCAGCTCATTAGAATATTAGGCCACGCCCCATACTTGTCAATTCTGGTCTGTATTTGAATCATTTGATTACTTTATTTATTTTTGCTGTCTGTTTAGTGCAAGTTTATATTTGACACTATGTATCATTTTCTCTCTTTAAACATACCTAATTATTTCCACTTCTATTTATTTGGAATATGGTTATACAAATAAAAGCGAAGGTATATATGCACACAGTGATGAGTTTCTTGACGGCTCACCTTTGCTGGCTCCGTCTGGTCCTCTGAGCACAGTACACTCCTCTATACTGCCGAAAGGCTCGAACATCTTTCTCACGTCGGTGTCCGACTGCTGCTTCCCCAGCATTCCCACAAACAGCTTCCTGTCTGGAGGCACAGAGGTACGGCATTACTGTTATTATTAAGTATCATTAAGTATCATTATTATTACTACGTTGTCATTATTAAGACCGAATGACACAGCTTTCCATGAACTTGTTTTTTTCTGTGAATTTAGATATCGTGACTATGAGAATGCGTCGAGCGTATACTGTACTCTTTTGCATTTTTTTCCCATTATTCCAAAATCATTTTAAATTTGTCAAGTACTCAGACAGATTAAACGGAATTCAATCACTGAAATACATCTTTTGAGCTGCTGTGCTAGTTTTATCCACTAGGGAGCAGCATGCATCTTTATCTATTATAAGGTGTGTTCACGTGCACATGGAAACATATTCCATCATTCTGTTGGGCCAGAGGAAACAATCAGGTTTTCCATGATGTCACTTACAGTCAGTTTATCAACAATAATTAGAGATTGTTCAGGGACTTGACACAGCGCTGTTGTTTCTTGTTATCTGACGTAAACATAATCTTATCTTTTACAGACAGCATATATACAGCATCCTAACAAACTAACACATTAAATATTAAGTGAACATTCAGGTAAATGCACTGCTTTGATTTACATGCTTGTGTGTGTGTGTGTGTGTGTGTGTGTGTGTGTGTGTGTGTGTGTGGTCATGTTTTGATAGCTTGTTGGGATGCGACTATTACCAAAACGATAGGAATATCTGAGCGTTTTGACCTTGTGGGGATATTTGGTTGGACCCCATGAGGAAAACTCCAGCTTTTTTTTTTTTTTTTTTTTTTTTTTTTCCAACCCAGCAATAATTCACTTAATAAAATTCACTTAAACACGTCTCTGTATCATACTGCCTGCCCATAGTTTATTTCTTTCTGAGCACTAAACGATTTAAAACGAGCACAGGGAGAGGACAGACGAAAGAAGAGAAGAGAAGAGAGACAAAAAGAATAAACGAGATGAAAAGGTGAATAAATGAGACAAAGAAAAAGAATAAAGAAGAGAGGTGGAGGGTAAATGAGAGAAGAGAATAATGTAGAAAAGACGAGGAGAGACGATGAGACGAGGAGAAGGAGATAGAGGAGGAAGAAGAGAGAAGAGAAAAATGGATGTGAGAGAAGAGTAGAGAAAAAAGGAGAAGAGAAGGAAAAAGAGAAGAGTACAGAAGAGAAGAGAAGTAGAAGAGAGCTGAAAGGAGAAGAGAACAATAAATGAGACGAGAAGAGAAGAGAAGGAGAGAGAAAAGAAGAGTGTATAAGAGTGTCCTTACAAGAATAGTAAGACAAACATAGGTGTGTGTGTGTGTGTGTGTGTGTGTGTGTGTGTGTGTGTGTGTGTCACCTCCACGGCCCTCGCTGTCTGCTGGCTTCACCTGAATGGGTCGGTTCATCTGCAACAAACACACACACAAAAGTCACATCATAATCCTCATTCCAAATCTCATACCATAAGTGTGTGTGTGTGTGTGTGTGTGTGTGTGTGTGTGTGTGTGTGTGTGTGTGTGTGTGTGTGTGTGTGTTTCTGGCACATTTTTACACACGTTACGTCTTTTCATGTCTTCCACACTATGCGCTACTCATCATGTAACTATCTGCATATCTCTTTCTCTCTCACACATCATCACGCTTCACCTCTCTCCCTCTCTCTATCTCTATCTCTCCCTCTCTCTCTCTCACTCTCTATCTCTATCTCTCCCTCTCCCTCTCTCTCTCTCCCTCTCTCTATCTCTATCTCTCCCTCTCTCTCTCTCCCTCTCTATCTCTATCTCTCCCTCTCCCTCTCTCTCTCTCCCTCTCTCTCTCTCCCTCTCTCTCTCTCTCTCTCTCTCTCTCCCTCTCTCTCTCTCTCTCTCTCTCTCTCTCTCTCTCTCTCTGTGTGTTGTTCAGTTAACACCAGGGGGAAAAAACGCAAGTCCCTGTGAGATTTACGGAAGCTATGGGATTAAGCACACTCGCCGACTAATCTGGCTTAGAGCCCTTCACCAGATTAAAGTGCTGAGAGATTTAGAGAGAGAAGGAAAAGAGTCAGAAGGGAGGAGTGTGGGAGGAAGAAAGCAAAGAGATAGAAAGAAGACATAAACTAGCAATAGGAATAACGAGTAACTAAGACGTCAGTTATGCTGTCCAGGAGAGCCAAGATCGGCTTCCAGATCATCCCGTTCAATTCCAAATCCATCCTTCATATCTTAGAATGAAGTGATTTATTTTTCCTTGTGTAGAGTGTGTTTATTCCCACACTGAGGAGAGGAGAGGAAAGGAGAGGAGAAAGGAGGAGAGGAGAGGAGGAAAGAAGAGAGTAAAGAGGAGAAGAGGAGGAGAGGGAGGAGGAGAGGAGAGAGGCGGACAGGAAAAAGGAGGAGAGGAGAGAAGAGGGGGGGGGTGAGAGTAGAGAGAAGAGGAGAGGAGGACAGTAGAGAGGAGGAGAGGAGGAAAGTAGAGAGGAGAGGAGAGGTGAGTAGAGAGGAGAGGAGGAGAGAAGAGAGGAGGAGAGGAAGAAAGTAGAGAGGAGAGTACAGAGGAGAGGAGGAGAGTGGAAAGGAAGAGAGAAGCAGAGAGGAGAAGAGGAGAGTAGAGAGAAGGAAAGTAGAGAGGAGGAGGAGAGGAGAGGAGAGGAGGAAAGTAGAGAGGAGGAGGAGAGGAGAGGAGAGGAGGAGAGTATAGCGGAGGAGAAAAGATGAGGAGAGACGGAGGAGGAGAGTATAGAGGAGGAGAGAGGAGGAGGGAAGAGGAGGAGAGAGGAGGAGGAGAGAGGAGGAGGAGAGAGGAGGAGAGAAGAGGAGGAGAGAGGAGGAGGAGAGAGGAGGAGAGAAGAGGAGGAGAGAGGAGGAGGAGAGAGGAGGAGGAGAGAGGAGGAGGAGAGAGGAGGAGAGAGGAGGAGAGAAGAGGAGGAGAGAGGAGGAGGAGGGAAGAGGAGGAGAGAGGAGGAGAGAGGAGGAGGAGAGAGGAGGAGGAGAGAGGAGGAGAGAGGAGGAGAGAAGAGGAGGAGAGAGGAGGAGGAGGGAAGAGGAGGAGAGAGGAGGAGAGAGGAGGAGGAGAGAGGAGGAGGAGAGAGGAGGAGAGAGGAGGAGAGAAGAGGAGGAGAGAGGAGGAGGAGGGAAGAGGAGGAGGGAAGAGGAGGAGAGAGGAGGAGAGAGGAGGAGAGAGGAGGAGAGAGGAGGAGGAGAGAGGAGGAGAGAAGAGAAGGAGAGAGGAGGAGAGAGGAGGAGAGAGGAGGAGAGAGGAGGAGGAGAGAGGAGGAGAGAAGAGAAGGAGAGAGGAGGAGGAGAGACGGAGGGAGGGAAGAGGTGTTGGTTGGGTAGCAGGTGAGCTGGATGTGTCGGGAGTCACAGTGTGTGTGTTCATTGGGGATGGGGAGATGTGTGTGTTCATTGGGGATGGGGAGATGTGTGTGTTCATTGGGGATGGGGAGATGTGTGTGTTCATTGGGGATGGGGAGATGTGTGTGTTCATTGGGGATGGGGAGATGTGTGTGTTCATTGGGGATGGGGAGCTGACGGCCGTGACTCTGATCGTATTGATGTGCTTGTGTAGTGGCTGTGGATCAGCAGCTTATTCAGTCCTTACTGCTGTTAACTCTTGATTCCGGTCCACTTGGGCATCTCAGTTCAGTGCTTAAGGGCTTTAACCCCATAACTCCTAGCAAACGGGTCAGAGAGCGAAACCAAAAGAAAGAAAGAAACAGAACGACTAAAGGGAATTGAACAGAAGCGCAGCGCTCCGCCGTCATATTCCTGCCCATGTGACTCCATTTCACAAAATGGCTTCCACACTCGCGCAGCAGCAGCGTGTTAGGAAATAGCACTCGATCCAGCACGCCGGGTTTTATTTCACGCGGAAACAGACGCACACTTACAGGAAGCGTGAAGCGTCATAAAAGCCACGGCACCGGTCACTAAAAGAGTTTGATTTGTTTTCTATCATGTGCCAACAGTTACCTGTGCAGAACTGGACGTGGCCTGAGATCTTAAATCACGCTCATCTGAGGATCTGAGGATCTGAGGATCTGAGGATCTGAGGATCTGAGGATCGTGCTCTCACTTGGCATCTTTACAGCAATTCTAATGGACCCTTATTCAATCCACATACATTTCCCTCGATGACCTATAGCTCGGTTTCATTTCCTATTAAGACACCGTCTCCTCCTGTATTCCAACGGAGCACCCTTTTCCTGGACTCTACAGGACGTTATTATTCAGTCACTGCGTCGCATCTGTGTATTTACTTTCAGCCCTGGATGTGGTTTTGTCGTATTTAGGGAATTTCAGTCCAGTTACAACAGTCTGACAGTGAATGAATACTGCTCTGGTTATATAAATATAGATATTCACAAACAGAACTATACATGCGCAACTACCACACACCGGGAAGCAACTCATTTAGGTTTTACAAACGTGAAATAAAATGTACAAACGACCTGTAATTTTAGAAAAATCATTAGAAATGTTAAATGAAGGAAGAGACGTGAAAAGGAGAGAGAGGAGAAGAGAAGGAGAAGAGAAGGAGAGGGAAAAAAGAGAATAGAAAGAAAGGGAAAAGAAAAGGGAGAAAGAAGGGGAGAGGAGAAGGAGAGAGATGGAGAGAGAGAGAGAAAGAGAAGGAGAGAGAGAAGGAGAGAGAGATGGAGAGAGAGAGATGGAGAGAGAGAAGGAGAGAGAGAAGGAGAGAGAGAAGGAGAGAGAGATGGAGAGAGAGATGGAGAGAGATGGAGAGAGAGATGGAGAGAGAGATGGAGAGAGAGATGGAGAGAGAGAGAAGGAGAGAGAGATGGAGAGAGAGAGAAGGAGAGAGAGAAGGAGAGAGAGAAGGAGAGAGAGAAGGAGAGAGAGATGGAGAGAGAGATGGAGAGAGATGGAGAGAGAGATGGAGAGAGAGGAGAAGGAGAGAGAGATGGAGAGAGAGAGAAGAAGGAGAGAGAGGAGAAGGAGAGAGAGATGGAGAGAGATGGAGAGAGAGAGAGAGACACAATAAGGCAGAATATATTTAGAAATATAAAGAATTGACTGTAGAATCAGTTAAGAATCCAGATGTGTTTGCTGCAGTTTGCACAGCTGGGAATCTCAGTCCTCCCTCCTCTCTCACACCTAGCCTGGGGGAAAGGCTCGTTTCCTCTGGACGATTCAATCGTTTATTGCGATATTTTTACAAAGGAAAAGCACAATCTGGGAAAAAAATCAATATCCCACACGTAGAGTTCCATATCAGTCTGCACTGAAACCTCTCAGAGGAAAAGCAAGCAATAAATACACATCCAGTTCCTTATTACAGAATACAGCACAAGTGTGTGTGTGTGTGTGTGTGTGTGTGTGTGTGTGTGTGTGTGTGTGTGAGGACAGCATATGAGAGAGAGAGAGAGAGAGAGCGAGAGAGAGAGCGAGAGAGAGAGAGAGAGAGAGCGCAAATGAGCATCATCGTACTGCCACTTCAGGTCGGCCCAGCAACCAGAAGGCTGTCGCCATGACAACAGGGATCTGGGCTCACCAGCAGGTAAACAGGGTTGCTGTGGACAACAGGGGGAGGGATGGAGAGAGAGAGAGAGAGAGAGAGAGAGAGAGAGAGAGAGAGAGAGAGAGAACGAGTGAAAGAGATAAGGAAAATGAAAAGATGAGATGAGGAAAAAAGAGAACAGGTTGAGAAAAGGTGAAGGGAAAATGGAGGAGCTGGTAACTGAGTATGAGAAGCTAACTAACTCAGAGACACCTGTTGGACTAAACACACACGCACGCACGAACACACGAACACACGAACACACACGCACACACGTAATCTCTCTTATGTGCCACAGCTGAAGATTTTACTGGGATTTGGGATATTAAATCCGTAGATGATTCAATCAAATCGCATTACTCTGCCCTGTCCCTAAGCTTTATCTACACACACACACACACACACACACACACACACACACACACACACACACACACACATAATGTAATGGAAACTTCCTGGCATCCTGTTCCTCTCATTCTGGGCGTGCAGTGAGAGTGAGCACTCAGCTAGTCAAAAGAGCAATGACTCAAAACACGCGCACACACACACACACACACACACACACGTGTGTAAATTTCACGTGCATGCATGTAATCTTAAAGTATGAGCGTGTGTGTGTGTGTGTGTGTGTGTGCGTGCGCACGTGCGTGCATGTGTGTGCGTGTGCATGTGCGCCACTACACAAAAGCTTAATTCCCCCTCCATCCAATCAGCACGCAGCTCTGGTCATCGCATCACTCTCGTTCCCTAGCAACCCAGCATCCCTCGTCCCAGCCGTCTCCCGGCAACAGGCCCTGCGACCGTAATCAACCTGCTACCCCACCCCCAATGACACACACTCTCTCTTTATTCCTCCCCCCTTCTCCAATCCCTTTTTTCCCTCTTTTCCGTGTGCTCCGTGCTCCTGCCGTGTCACAAACAAAGATGGGAGAAGAAAAATCCTGGCATTCTGAGCGGCCGTCATTCATTTATCTTTAATTCCCCAAACAATATCGGGCTACGAAATGCTGTAAACAACCCCCTCCCCTTCCCCACACATTATGGTTACACAATACGGGCCAAACAGATTACATGCCGATGTGAGCCATGTCGTACACACACCGTTCGAAATCCATATCAGATGAATCCAAAATGGAGGCCGGGTTAAAACATGCAACACTATACCATAGATTTCGTGACGCTCCCTGCTGGATGTCCTCGCCGTCCCTAACCCGAGCGGGTC